>NW_008600820.1:22222-24695 GCF_000691845.1 Merops nubicus
TTCGCTTTTTCCCTTTCTGCTTCATATCAAGTCTGCCCAGTAACAAATCTTTCGGCCTTGTTTCAAACAACTGATTGTGACTGGCACCCACGCCTGCTTTCCTAAGTATCTACTGCACCAGAAGACTTTCCAGTAAGATTGTGATACGTGCCTCATCCCTCCACAATGCAGTGCTCT
Organism: Merops nubicus; assembly: GCF_000691845.1. NCBI lineage: Eukaryota > Metazoa > Chordata > Aves > Coraciiformes > Meropidae > Merops > Merops nubicus. The sequence goes on from NW_008600820.1 coordinate 22,400, forward strand.
CACCCATGCAATTTCTAGCCATACTTATTCTAGTCTATAAATCCATAACATTTTTTAAAAGACAAAAAAGTCAACCAAACCAAACCCAACCAGCAAGAAAAGAAGTAAGCAATGAAGGCGGGGGGGGAAGAAAAAAAAAAAAAAAAATTGTGATGGGTATTTTATAATTTCAAATGTTTCAAATGCCAATAGCTTTCCAATCACAATTACATGTCATGGACGTGTCAAAAACAATTGACAAATAGACAAGACAAGACTTAAAACATTGGAAATGTAAATAATAAAGAGACATTATATATGTGCATATAAAATAAGGGGGACATAAAAAGGAGATGTCAGTCTTCGGAAGGTTTGCTTTACTGATGATTCTCATTCAGTTCTAGCAAAAAGTCAGAAACCATAATTGAAGGAGACAGAATTTCACTGCTCATCAATGGTTTCTCCTTCCAAATGATCTGAAGCTTGCTGGATGCCTGAAGAGCTGAAGGAATAGGAGAAGAAGAAAGGCAGGTATATTTTCACCCCAAGAAATATCTCTGGCTTAATCTAGTTGTCAAACTGTTCTACCATTTACCTCAGAACAACAAATTATTTGTGGTGCAACATCAATGTCAACGTGAGACACATCTCCATTGACTTTGAGCTGTTCTTCCTCTTTTTCTTCACCTAAATCTTGCTTAATTTCCTCTGACAAATTCTTCTCTTCTGTAGCTATGGTAACTGCATTTTCCTGGACCAAATCTTCAGCTGTAACTTGAGTGTGCTCAACTGGTACAGTTAGTTTACTGCCTTCTGGTGTGGCTTCCACATGCTGAATTTTTTCTTCATGTTCTTTCCTTTTCACGTCTTCCTCTTCTTCCTGTTCTTCCCTGATGACTTCCTCAATTGCCCTACGATGTGGCTGATATTCTCCCACCTCTTCATCCTCACTCTCACTACTACTGCTGCTGCTGCTACTATCTGACGGTAATGATGAAGAGTCCTTTTTTGACAGATGCTCCACCTTACATGTTTCCCCAGCATCAGTGGCAACTTGAGTTTTCCCTTTGTTGGTTTCGTCTACGACTAGTGTTTCTTCTATCCCAACCTCTGCCTGCTTCTTCTCCTCCACTATGACCAGAGTCTCATGTGAACTCTGCACAAAAAACATGGATGAGGAAAAACAAAAGTAGAGTATATGAATAAATTAAAATGATAGAAATAAAATTAACTGATGGCTGGTTCATGTCATGTAGGAGACAAAAGATGGTTGTGATGGTTAGCTGAAAAAGGAAGGAAAGAAAGAATGAAGATGGATTGGAAGAGTTAGAGCTAAATTTAACCATGGAAAAAAATCAGTAGAACCTTATCAGCATCGCTCACTCCAGTACAAGGCCCTTCTGCGCTGGAAGCATGTTTCTGTGAAACAAAAAGCAATCAGAGGACAAAAATCAATGCATAAGCCTTTTCAACAGTGCAACATCCTCCAAGCAAGCTTTTAAGTTTGCATATAAATGATACTAGACAGATACTGTGTATTCACTGCAAGATTCACATAGAACTATGCTGATATCCTTCCACTTAACTGAAATACTCCATTCAGAATTAAGTAAGGATTATGGACATTATTAATAGGGAAAATAATTTAATTATGAAAGATTGAAAATAAAAGCATGAATGCACTGGCCAGTGATGCTACTGAAGCTGTTGTTTCTCGCAGTTAAAACAGGAATTGAGAATAAATAATATTAAGGGGAAAAAAAAACCACCAAAACTATTTAGCATTCTCCTATCAGTTTATCATAAAACAAAATGAAATAAAAAGACTTTATTGTAAGATTTTATTCGTTGTTCATCTTTAGTCTGTTACTTTATGAAGCTTAAGAGTTAAGAAAGGGACTGTTTAGGGTGTTATGATGTCAGAATAGCAATACATGATTACTAAGATGACCCCCTTAGGATTCAGTTTGCAGCTAACATGAAGAGATTCAAGCAGTTAGATTAGCATTTGTTCCATAACAAAATGATCTGTGATGGAGATCCTAGAAAATGCAAGGTAAATGATGTATTAGGTAGTTGTTTTGATCCATTGTGGTTTTAGTGAACAGTTTGAGGCAAAAATCGATTTTAAATGGTAAGAATACAAAAATCAACACATCATCTGTGACTTAATTCTATGTTTCATCCCTGTTTACTAAGCAAGGAATCTGACGAGTGCAAGCCAGCGCTCCTGGCGAAGGACAAACAAGCACCCGTTACTACTCCTCGAGCGCTGCAAACACGGAATTAAGCTCTCTAGCTCAACCTCCCTCCCCTC
>NW_008600821.1:0-1483 GCF_000691845.1 Merops nubicus
TTTTTTTTTCAGCTTGTTGTGTCCTTTCCACTTGCAGGGAGAGTTTGGGGAAGGGGAAGTGGCATTGAGGCCCTTCTGTTTGATGCAATCAACTGCTAATTCAGATGGCAGGATCTTCATTAAAGCTGGAACAGAAGATAATTTGCATTTAGAAGAAACTCCAAGCAAGCCTCCTTTGGCATTAGCTGATTTGACACAGACAGAGCCAAGGGCACATTTAATTAGAGATGTATGAAAGACAAGCAGCTGCAAAAAACTTGCTTTATGCTGCAGATTTCAGTTGCAATGGAGTTCAAACTCTTGATTCATGGTCCTAATGCTGGAGTTCACAAGGGTGTGGCCAACGTGCTACTCTAAGTTGAGCCATCTGGCTTTTAATGGCATCAGAGAGGTCTTCAAGAGCCTCATCACATCTCTGGATTATAGCTTGGATGTACATCATCCTTGGGACATCATGTATAGGCAAGTTACAGTCCCATCCATCCTGTTTCCCCAATTTTCCCCTTTGGGTTCTTGCAGAGCAGTTATTGAGGTCCCATTTACACCTCCCCGGATGAAAAGCCTCATAATTAAAAAAAAAATCATCAGAGAAGTGGCTGGATGAAGAATCTGTTGCAGCAAAATTTGATGTAGGCATCAGAGAACCAACTGGAACTTATTAAAGGCAGAGCATAGATCGTAGATTTTCATTCCTCAATCCAATTTAACACAGTAAGAAATTTAACTAAGCCCTAATTTAATGGCAATTAATAAAGTTGGGGTTTTTTTTTACTGATATGTGGTAACTCAAGTCCCAGTACTCTGTCAGGCTGGTTGATGTGGAGGTCACAGCTCTGAAGAGCACTTAGTGTAAGTGTCCAGCCCAGAAGCATTCTTCCCACTGAAGATTTCCACTAAATCTAAATTTTTGGGTTGAGAACAGATCAAAAAATGACAGTTTGGTAAAGTCAAAACTATTCCAGAGTTTGTGTTCTGTTCAGAAATGATTTGGTCTCAGAAAAACAAAAAAAAAAAAAATACTTTATAGGAAGCACAACATCTGTTGGAGATACAGAATCTCCCTTGAAAATAGAATCTTTTGATTTTCTGATTGGGAATGACTTTTGTTCCATCAGAAGTATTTTTTTTTAACAGGAATCAAAAACTGAACACAGAAGTGAAACGTTCATTGGAGTGAAAGCATTGCCCACTTTTTAGTTTACCAGAGAAAAAACAACATTGGCTCAGACTATGCAAAATAAGCTCTTGAGATTTTTCCTTCCCACAAACGCTGCAGCCCAAGAGAAAAATAATAAACTAAATTTCCACGCAGCTTGATATTAAAGAATTTATTATCTTTATCAGAAAAGAAGATCTAGGATCTGAATGGAGTTTGTGTTACTTTTATACACACTGATAGAGTTTCCCACTTCTAGAAATTATTCAGAAGCTTGTAACTCCCTCAAACATCAATATGCAGAGTGCTCAGGAGTTCATTTCAGTA
>NW_008600821.1:1514-24885 GCF_000691845.1 Merops nubicus
CTACACTTAATAAACTGTCAGCTCAGCGAGCATGATAGAAAAACTCCAGAAAATATCAAGTCAGGAAGGTACAAAGAAGACATTCTAAAATAACACTGGGCTGCCCCACTTCTTCAGCAAGCTCCTCAACATGGGCCTCATTTCAGAAGCTGTGCCCTGCAAAGATAAAATCCCCAGCAGAGCTTTATGGAAGGGGCTCGGAGGTGTTTGTGGAGCTGGGATTTAGAGGAGTGGATGCACACCTCTATTTCTGCTTCCCTTGGAAGTAGAGCACGTTCTACATCCACCACACGAAGGAGAAAAACACATCCACGCTTCACAGGCAAGACAGGTCATGTCAGCATCTCCTCTGAGGAGGTAGGAAGGGGTTTGGGAGTGTATTAAAATATATATATGAAAAAAAAGCTGAGAATAGGTATCGACTTTGCTAACAAAAAGTAGATTCCTGAGGGCTGTCTGGATGGGGTGGTTTGGTCTTTGTGAGCCTGTGAGTATGTTTTGGAGGTTAAGAATCATTTTCTTTCCCCTAACTTCATAGAATGGTTTGGGTTGGAAGGGAGCTTCAAGATCATAGGGTTTCAACACCCTTGCCATGGGCAGGGACACCGCCCACTAGACCAGGCTGCTCAAAGCCACATCCAGCTCGGTCTTGAACACATCCAGGCATGGAGCATCTACAGCTTTTCTAGGCAACCTGTTCCAGTGTCTCACCACCCTCAGAGTGAAGAATTTCCTCCTAATTTCTAATCTCAATCTCTCCTTTTCCAGTTTGAACCTCTTACCCCTCATCCTATCACTACAAGTCCTTGCAAAAAGTCCCTCCCCAGCTTTCTTTCACATACTGGAGGGCTGAAAGGTGTCCCCAGAGCCTTCTCTTCTCCAGGCTGAACAACTGCAACTGTCTGAGCCTCTCCTCATAGCAAAGCTGCTCCAACCCTCTAATCATTTCCATGGTCTTTGTCTGGACATGCTCCAACAGGTCCACGTCCTTCTTGTGTTGGGAGCTCCAGACCTGGACCAAATACCCCAGGTGGAGTCTCATGAGAGCAGAGTAGAGGGGGAGAAGCACCTCCTTGGACCTCCTGGCCACTCTTCTTTCAGTGCAGCCCAGGACATGGTTGGTTTTCTGGGCTGCACTCACACATTGTTGGCTCATGTTGAGACTTTCATCAGGCAGCACCTCCAGGTGTCTCTCCTCAGGACTACTCTCAATCCATTCTCTTCCCAGCCTGTTTTAGTGCTTGGGATTGCTCTGGACCTTGCACTTGGCCTTGTAGAACTTCATGAGGTTGGCATGAGCCCACCTCTCAAGCCTGTCAGTGTCCCTCTGGATGGCATCTTGTCCTTTTAGTGTGTCAGCTGCACCACACAGCTTGGTGCCATCTGCAGACTTGCTGGGGGTGCACTCAATTCCACTGTCCATGTCACCAACAAAGCTGTTAGACAGCACTGGTCCCAGTACTGACCCTTGAGGAGCACCACTCATCACTGGTCTCCACTTGGCCATCAATCCATTGACTGCAGCTCTTTGAGTGCAGCCATTCACTTGGTTCCTTATCCACCAACTGATCCATCCATCAAATCCATGTCTCTCCAATTTAGGGGCCAGGATGTCTTGCAGGACAGGGTTGAAAGCTTTGCAAGAGTCCTGGTAGATGATGTCAGCTGCTTTTTCCTTACCCACTGATTTTCAGGCCCACAGATACAGTGAAGCACTAAAAGCTGATGCTATAATATTTGAGGAGCTGTTGTTTTAACTTTCCTTTTGCATCAGTGTCTGGGAGCTTTTAAGATGACAATTTATTTGTAGCTTATTCATCCTGCCACCCCATCAAGCAGTGAAATGTGCCCCTGAGACATTTCTTATTTACTTCTCTCATCTCTCATTTTAGTTCCTTCACGTGTTTCAAGAGGTTCATAACAACTTTGCTTTGCCTCACTACTTTCACTGCTTCCCTTCCCAGGTTATTTACCAAATGGAGGTACTGCTGCAGAAAGGGCAAACAAATTAAGGAATTCAGAGCTCCAATGTGCCAATGAGAAAATTACATCTCTCTCTTCACACGCCCAAGCAATAGGGGTGAAAGGAACACCTGGATGCAGCAAAGTTCTCCCATCATTCATGATCCCCAGGTCTACAGCCAAAACTCATCTGCTGCCCACACAGTGAGCATGGCAACGTTCTCAGTGCACCCATATCAGCATGTCCCATCGTGACAGAAGATGTCCCAATAGACTTATTAGATACTGACCCAGAAATGTTTCTACCAATTGAGGCCACGGGTGTTGCAATGATGTATTTGAGAACTTCTGCAGCGTGTATGTTGATATTCCAGCTTCTTAGAAAAATCAACAGAGCCTTGGAAACTTGGGATTACATTAATTTTAACCCATCTTGGAAAACTGGAGACCTTTCAAGGGATTCGAGGGCTTGTGGACACTTAATGGACTCAAATGCTGGTCTGGAAAGGCTGAACCTCAGCAAGCAAATTCCCTGTTGACTCAGAAGCTCATCAAAAAAGAAAATTCAAAGTTAAAAATATCTCTACAGCACCAGATGACGTTGTTCCCTGGAAAGTAGGTCTCGACAAAGGAGCCTGTTATCTTTTTGAAGAGATTTCATGTCTGGTTGATAAAGTCACGATGATATAACCTACTTTGGTTTCCCTAGATTGCAACCACGTGCCTTCTGGGTGGAGGCTGCTGCCACATGAAGGAACAATAAGACACATCCTACATCAATTAAAACCTCTCCCAGTACATTAAACACTATTTTGAATGAAGAAGGAAGGAGTATCCCAGTATCTTTTCATTGCAATCACCCTAAAAATAGATTTTGAACAAATATTCAATACTTTTTTTTCACTGATACATAAATGCACATTTTTGTTGAGTTGTTTAGTGAAAGCTGCCATATAGCAGAAGAATAATTATGGAATCAATACTAAAAAGGACAAGTCACCACTACAAAGATACCAGACACCACATTGAGTCAAAGTACACAAAGACAGGCAAATAAAAGGTTTTTCTACCTCTAGAAACAGAGAAACTAAAGGTATTAAGAAGCTGAGCAGGTCCTAGAACTCATCAAACCAGATGTACCACAAGTTCTTAAAGAAATCCTCCAGTAAAAGCACGAAGACAATCCTGCAACATGTATTTATTGGATTAATTTTTAATTGAAATCCTGTATCTGTGTGCTGGGTAATCAAAGTTGCTATTAAAATACCACACTTGAAGAAAAGTGTTTAAAGAATAAGTGGCAGTAATTATATTTCAGGGTAATTTAAAAGTGGAGGTGGTGGACTCAACATTCCCTGGAATCTCTGAGGTGGGAATAGACAGGAGAGAGAGATGAAAATCAGGAATTATGATTTGTTGGTCTTTTTGAAAGAGATGTTCTTTGCCTAAATGAGGAAGGAAATAAAAATCATCCCTATTTCCATGGAACTGGAAGTTCTCAGATCCCAGAAGTTGACCAGCAAATCTGACACTCTTATGTCGTTTTGTTACCAGCTGGCAATTAGCAAGCTTATTAAATGCTAATTAACGAGGATGCTAATTTCAGTGAGCAGCTGCAGGTAGCTCTCAGCATGCCCAGCTCTGGGGCAGATCCTTCATCTCGCTGCCTGAGGCTGGGGAAACACCCATCTTCCAAAATCCCCACCTCTGGGGCAACCCCATCAAGAAGAGGCATCTGCTCCAGAGTTGGAGAGGGTACAGCAGGTAAAACACCCAGCTCTGGATAAACCCAACGAAGGACCAAAATAATGTGAGCAAAACAGTGTTCATGGCTTTGAGGAGACAGTCCACCCATGAAACGCAGCCAGGGATTTGACCCAAGTTCATGGGACCTGAAATATTTCAAACAACATCTTTCCAGTCCAATGGATTGGCATTTTCAGGTCCTTCTGCAACAGAAGAAGCTCAACAGGAGCAGGGAGGTTGATTGTGGGGAACTGCCAAGTCCTGAAGAGGAAAATAATAAATCCCACCAGTGCCTGTGGCAGAGCAGGACCTGGTCTGGTGCAGAGGAGCTTTTGAGAGAGGAACTCAGCCATCTAGTGTCTGAATTGCAAAGACAATCAGGGTTTTAACAGCTGACAGAGTTTTCTTCCCCAAACTCTCAGGCTTGTTAGCTTTAGGAATGAAAGATTTGGGTTCCTCCCAGCTCTCTCTGAGGGAAAGATTCAGATAGCTGTGGCAGCAGGGTGGAACTGAAAGTGCAGAGAAACCTCTGCCCCTTTTGATGCTAATTCAAGGAGAACTTTCAAGCGTTGAAAGTTCAGCCTCCTCATTAATAGAAAAACCTTTGAACGCAACCACACACCCCCAGCCCCACACACCACACACCATTGTACTTACTCTACTTTTATTTCTTCTAATTACAAAGCATTACTCACAAGAATGACAGATTTTATTACTCACTATTACACAATTTCTTTATTCTCCAGTCCTAGCAAAAAAAGTACAGAAAAAGGAGTTGAGAAAAAGTAAAGAGCACCCCTAATAACAAATGATTTAATTTTAAGGAAGAATTCTGATGCCAAGACATTACTTTTGCTGAGTTTGCCAGTTTGTTTAAAGCTCTTGCCATGTTTGACTTGCCTAATAAATGCCACATGAGGTAATTCTGTAGTGAGCTTCAAATTTGTCACTCTCGTGACTAATTCCTTTTAATTAGACTTAATATTTGGGGGGGGGGGGGGAGGAAAGTCATTATTTAAAGTGAAGTCAAGTAATGTATTGATTGGATGAGAACTTAAGAGCATCAGTAGTCTTAGAGAAAATTATTCAAGTGAGCATCTTTTTAGTTTCAGGCAGTTTCCAGATTTTCTTTATATTCACACTCATATTAAGCAACCTTATTCACACAGGCAACCAAGTCAAGAATTCTGAACTAAAATATTTAACCATTCAGTAACCAAATGAAGCCTTTTGAGGACATCCAGAAAGGAAACAGCTTCCTTAGCCTGATGATTTTTGACCATGGTTGATAGGAGGCAAAAACAACAAAGGCAAAAGCAAAGGAGCTTTATCCCCAGGCAGCCTAGGAAATAAAACCTGGGAAGGGAGGTTGTTGGCATCACCTTTCAGCCATCTATCCATGGAATCTTTTGGATTCAGCCTGTGCCACTTCACAGAATCACAAAGGTGTTTGCAAGATTTCCTGCTGCTTGGGTAGAAGCGCCTGGAAAAGTCCTCTTTGGGTGTTAGGATGAAAGGTCAATCTTTGGGCAGCTCTATCTAGTCTATGTTCAAGAGTTTTTTTAGGTGGCTGTTGTCTTCAGCATAAATAAATTGTCCAAAATACAGAATCACAGAGTGGTGGGGACTGGAAGGGACCACTGGAGATCTAGTCCAACCCCTTTGCTAGAGCAGATTCACCTCAATCAGGTTGCCCAGAATCACATCCAGGCAGATATTGAAAGTCTCCAGAGAAGGAGACTCTAGAACCTCTCTGGGCAGGGTTCTGTCACCCTCAGTGTGACATTTTAACCCAGATCTTCTCAATACATCATTCCACATTAGTTTTAGTATCATGATAGTCATGCAATCAGCTGCAACAAGGTACTATCATGGTAACTGTTACCCATGTTTGCTTTAAAAGGTTTTCCCTGAAATTTCCTTCTTTTGTTCTGCTTTTTATATTGGATTCCTAATAAAATGTTCCTAGGTTGTCACTTAGGATAGCCTGAGGAAAACATGTAGATTGTTCTTCAGCACCTACAGTGCATGGGTTCTTCCCAACCAAAGCAACCTTAAGGGTTGGTTGATGAGCCTGCAGGATCTTTCAGAGACTCAGGTAATTCCCAACATTTGTTTGCGAGCAGCTAGTCCAGGAGCTGCTAGGAGTTTGGGTCTTCAAACCACACTTTTGGGAAGAGGAAAATAGGAATTTCACAGGAAAATTTCATAGGAAATGAAACAAGATTGAGAATTCAGTCTGATATTTCTTCTTCTCTTTTTTTTTGTCTTCCAAAAGTGCTGAATGACCAGTCCTGTGGTAGTGAACATCACTGTGAACGTCTGAGGGATCTCCTGAATCACTGAGTAAAGCAGTGACCCCTGTGTCCATCACCAAGAGTTGATTTTTAGAAACTTGTGAAGAAGCCAAATCTTGGTCTTTTCTTGAAAGAAAGGTTAAGTGACTCCTGGCTGATTATCTGCTCGTGTTTGCCCTGTTCTTCAGGAGCTGAGGACAGATATTACTAAGCCTGTAAGCTTCTCCAGTGTCACTCACACATCTTCTTACACCCAGTCCTTGTTTTGGTTGTCATACAGTGGTGGTAGCCTGTGAGAAGACTTGGTAAGGATGTTGTAGCAAGGTAGGAACACTTTAGGCTTTGGGATTCATGTTAGTGGATTTCACTCTGGAGTAATTTGTTCCCATCTTGCCCATAGGAAGACTTCCAGCAGTCTAACAGGACCATGGCACAAAATCTGACTGGGGCATTTATGGAAAAGTTCAATGCCTTCTGCAGAAACTTCTTCGGACCAAATTTGGCAGAGTTTTGAGACTCCCATCTAAGCTTCTTCAAGAGTGGTGTTGTACAAGAGATGGATTAGGTGAATAGGTTAATTCCTCAAGCTGACCAGGTGACTTCCTTGTCATTCAAGACAGAATTTCTGGGGGTAGTTAACCATCTTCTTCACTGACTAAAAGAAAAACCATTGACCCAACTCTGTTGATGTTTTATTTCTAGCTTGAAGTCCACAGTTAACTCATCCATCGACCCAACCATGGTCAAGAGAAGAACTTTACCTTCTGGTAAAGAGCAGTTGAGTAAAGGCAAGGAAAGATTACAAAGCAAATAAGAAGGTCAGCTCCATGTTGATCAAGATGTGAAGTCCAGCCTTGCTCAGGACCTGTGCCAACAAACCACTCCAACTCATTGCAGTTGTAAAAAGGTGTCTGATCAATAGATTGGAATTGTGTGGTGAAGCTCAAATAAATGGATCCTTGACTTTGACTTGCACAAATTGCTTCTGGCAAGAAATTGAACTTGGCTTACCTTCTGATAAAGAGCAGTTGAGTAAAGGCAAGGTGAGATTACAAAGCAAATAAGGTCAGCTCCATGTTGATCAAGATGTGAAGTCCAGCCTTGCTCAGGACCTGTGCCAACAAACCACTCCAACTCATTGCAGTTGTAAAAAGGTGTCTGATCAATAGATTGGAATTGTGTGGTGAAGCTCAAATAAATGGATCCTTGACTTTGACTTGCACAAATTGCTTCTGGCAAGAAATTGAACTTGGCTGGTTTAACACTCAAGTTGTTTTCCTAGACACTGGACAAACTTTTTTCACATTGAGCTATCCCTTCCTCTCCCTTAGGTTTGCTTCCCAAAGATATACGCCCTGGCTAGAACTGAGGGTTTCTTGTGATGTGGGACACAAAGCTGGTGGTATAAAGATGACCAAAAGGTGATGATGACTCTGATGATGATATCTGAAGCTCCAAACAGCCCACAGGACTTGCTGGCAGTGTTAGCCCACATTAATAGGCACAAAAAGTGCAGTAAATCACACAGCTATTACAAAATCTCCTGAATTCTCTAAAAATGACTGAACTGGCTGTTTTCTCCAGGCAAAGTTCCCACACCCACTATCCAGAATCTTTTTCCTGTCAGCCAAAAGGATGTTCTCAGGAGAGCTGGTGGAAGTGTGTTAATGGAGGTGGTTTAAGCATCCTGCTGGGGATATTGTAAAGCCAGTCTGAGGGAAGTGGATAGTGCTCTGGTGAGGCAAATAAACCTCTGGAGGTGAGTCCAAACAGCTATCAAGTCTTTAATTTTCACACAGAGATTCATTCCCCTTGGTGCAGAACGATTTCCAGACATAATCTTCCACTCAACCTCTAAATCCCCAGGCAGTGCACGTTGGGTCACACTAAGCATGGCTGAAGGCTACAGCAACAGGGTCTTGAGCCCTCCTTTGTGAAGATGTTTCCTAGGAGTGCAGTTTTCTGAATCAATTCACTCTTGGGAATGCTCACACGTGAACAGAATCACCCTGGGAAGGGTACTGAGATGTTTCTTCTCTCAAATATTAACATAATCATCTGAGAGTTACTTCTGCTGGAGAATCCATCCGAGGCACGTGATCTTTGATGAACTCCAGGAGTTTTTAAAGATGATTGTAATGACATCAGGAAAAGGAGGGGAAAAAAAAAGGAGGAAAACAGATGAGAGCATCATCAAACGATGCTTCTTATTAGCAGCATCCCATGTGGATTTCAAGGTGTGGTAAACAGAAACAGTTTCCTCAAGCATCAGTTTGCAAGCCACCTAACATGGCAGGAAAACAAAACCTTGGCAAAAAATAGGAGCCCAAGATTGAATAAATTTATTCCAAAAAAATAGGAGCCCAAGATTTAATAAATTTATTCCATTCAGCCATCCACGTCCTCTTTTTCTGTGGTGATTGGATCCAGATTTCTGGCTTGAAGGTTAAAGGACTGAGCTGGACATAATTCTTCCAGGAAATATCCCCTCCTAAGGGTAGTGTTTTCCTGGAGGCCAACAGTTAAGAGTTTTAAATCTCACAGCATGAAGATCTATGTTTCTTCCAGTCCCTTTATGTATCTAGTTTGATTTCCTGATGATGCACTATCTCACTGTACATCTATCTGCATTGTCCTCCATCCTCCCAAACAGCTTTGCATCCACTTATCAAGTTAAATGGAATTTTATAGAAGAGTAGAAGACTTGAAAACATTTAAATCCTACAATAGGCAAGTTCTATAGGCTATGTACATCTCCTCCAAAGGCTTTTGGCTTTGTCCACTTGAAATCATGAGGCAGTGGATGCTCTTGGCATGATTCAGCTCCAGAAGACAGGACCCAGTTGACCATTAAACCCTGTAGGAGCTGACTACCTGCAGGACAACAGCATTTTGCCCTGTTGACTGGTGGCATCCTGCATAGAAAGAGGCCAGAAATAGATTTAAATGTGTTTCTGGGTAAGAGAGGAGGATGAGAGGACTTGGAGACATCACTCTGGAGGATCCAGGGTAGATGGAAAAGCTTTGGAAGGAACAGAAGCCCCTATGAAAGAGCTGAGGAAATAACAAATCAGTTATAAGCAATCAAGCTTCTATAGCCTGTCCCTCACAATGCTGATGTGTTTAATCTGTGCTAGTAATCTCATTAATAAATGGACTAATGAAAATGGGTTTCCAGGATGCTGGACTGGGAATGACCTGAATGAACATTTTAAAATAAAATTTAAATATCTGTTTTCCTTTATTAATCTCATTACATAAAAATATCTGTGGGCAAGTGCTGGGTAGAAATTAATTACCTGAATTATACAATCACCATAGGATGGTTTGGGTTGGAAGAGAACTGGGTAGAAATTAATTACCTGAATCATACAATCACCATAGGATGGATTGGGTTGGACAGGACCTTTAAGATCATCTAATTCCAATTGCCCATGGCAGAGACACCTTCCACTAGATCAGGTTGCTCAAAGCTTCATCCAACCTGGCATTGAATGCTTCCAGGGATGGGGCAACCTCATAATTAATGAAAGAAACCAAGTCTGAGAAATCTGAATCAGTTCTCAGTCATCAGTCCACGTCCAGCTAGATCCAGACTCAGGGCACATTTTGTGAGCTGACCAAGCTCAATTTTAAGGCCAGCTCAGATCTTTTTGTACCCTCAGACGTATATCCTTGGGCTGAGAACAGTGTGAGGAAACCTTCCTGAGGTCAATATCAGCTCCTCTGTCAAGAGAGAATAATATGAGCCCCTGGAAATGAGGCTCAGGGTTATTTTTATTCACTTGGGGTTTTTTTTTTGGTGGAAGGTTTCTGTTTGCTTCTTTGTTTTAGAACTGTGGGCAACCAACTGCTTCTGAAGGTGCTCCCAGGAAAAGAAAATGTTGTGACAGACCACACAGAGCAACTTTAGTTTCAGTGGTGAACAACTGTACTGAGATATTCTTAAGATGCTTGGCAAAGCTAAAGCAGCTCTGGCACTGGATTAGGATGAAGAACAAGAGCACTGCAGGGAAGAACAACCCTCCAGGAGTGCCAGCCTTGTCAAAGCATCCTTCTGCTTGCAGATTTCCGTGGAGCACATCAGGCTTGGTGTTATGGGGCAACAAATGGCATTTTTTGAAAGCAAATGGGCTATATTTAAAATGCTGGGCTGGAAAAGCTGGGGGCTGAATCTGTCTTGGCTCGAGATGGGGAGCAGCAAAGCTTCCCCTCCAGAACCAGACCTCCAGACCTTTGTCCTCTGCTCCCTTCTTATGCTGGATGTCATGCCTCAGTGGGAGACCAGGCTGTGACCTTCATGGCCCATTCAGCTGAAGTGCTGGGCTTTAACCCCAGCCCTGAAGGAGGGTTGGCATAGGGATGGATGGCCACAACCAGGCAAGAAAGCCCCTCCTGAGTGGTTTTCACCCAGGGTCTGGCCAGCCTGGGGTGGGAACTGATGAGGAGATCACCACCAGGTGCCCCCACCTTCCACATTCACTTGGAGGTGGGGCAAGAAGCCACCTCTAGAAGAGCTGACTCTTCTGGCAGGGGTTTTGTGGGGTTTGTTTTTACAGTGCATGTCCTGTGTGTGGGTTCTGGATGTTGGAAGATCTCCCTGACTCTTCAGAGCAAGTGGAGCTCCCAGGACAGTGGGGCAAGATGCTGAGTCTCTCTCTCTGGGGGACTACTACATAACTGGACTCCTTGTCTGGCTGGTTCCACCTCCCATGGCATGGTCCTGGAGTCAGCTCACTCCCTTCTTCACACAAGGTGCTGTGAGTGAGTCCATTAACTTGTTCTTTCCTCCAGTGGTGGGCCACTTTGGGTCTCTGGTGTGTGATGTAAGAGCAGAGGGAGGAGTTTGGTTGCTGGTCTGCCTAGCAATGATACCATCCTTCCTAGCTGGGCAAGTGTTCATCAGAAGATCAGCCCTTTGATGCTCTGTTTTCTGTTACCTACTGGGGAGTAGCATAGGTAGAAGATAAGAGCAGCGGTGATTTGCACCCTTCAAACTCCCAGACCACTGATCATCCCAGAGTAAAGGTGGAGTTTTATTCACAATTAACATATCTAGATGTCTGTGAACTCCTCTTTGCTTTCCTGCAGGGCTATAATGTGTTTGTTTCACATCTATGTAGTTATTTCTTGATCTTCTATCTCTGAAAGCCAAAGTAGCACGATGAAGTGGACGTTCCTGTGCTCTTTCCAGGAGCAAACTTCAGCCTCAGAAGTTGCCTTCGTGGAATACATGAACACAGGCTTGGTAGATTTGAGATATCCAGACAGTTTAAGCCATGTCAAAGAACCTGACGTGTGAGGTTGGTGCATGTTGGGAATATTCAGAGGACAGAAGAGTCTAGTGGCTGCTCAGAGCATCAAATGCACTCAGGGGTTGAGGTATCTCTAACTCATCTATCTAGTCTCTATTTTATCCTTACATCTCTTGAATGTTTTGCTTAATACACTATAAAAAGAAGAAAATAGATCAATAACAACATGTACTCTTCTCTCCTCCTCATTCCTTCCTGAAAGGTTTGATTCTCCAGCCTGCTGAGTGTCAGGAGAGAACTGTGCTTGTAAGAACAAACAACATACAATCATCTAACAAGAGAGGAGAGAGAGATGTGCTGCCTTCTGTTTGGATTGCCAAGAATTTGCCTGGGGAAGCTGCTTGCTTATTTACTGGAATACTTGATTATTTAAGTGCTGCTCTTCAGAATTGCCAGGGAGGAGGTGGCGTCCCTGCCCTGGGAGCAGCTGATCAGCCCTTTCCACCTAACAGCTTGTTTCTGTCAGTGGCAGGGCTGGTGACCTCTCAAAGCACGTGTGAAACCAACCAAGCTCTTTGTGAGTTGTCCTCCTCACAGTGTGACACTTCTCCTCCACCCCAGTCAAGGTAGGAGGTGCAGTCATCATTTCTTTCTCTCAACTAGAATAGCTGCTGATTTATGTTTATTCAGGTCAAATGGGTTCTTTTTCCCCCCTACTTTCCCATCCCCTAGTCTTCCTAACTGAAAAATATCTCAGGAGAAAGTTTATGGATGAGAGACACTAAAGCCACGTGAGAAGGAAACACAGCAGCCTGAAAAACAACCAAAAAAAATCAACCAAACACATAATCCCAGCCAAAAAAACTGGCAAATCATTATTTAAAAGGATGTGTCTGACAAAAATCTTTAAACAAACCAGCCTGCTACCCAATAAACAAGATCAATTAGCAAAACTGCAATGCCTGAGCCAGGAAGAAGAGAAAATATTCTGAGATTTCATCCGCTGATCTTCTGGCATAGGGATGCTGGGCATGATGCAACACCAGCCTGGAGAAATATGAGCTTTTATGTGCAAAAAGACAGCAGGAGATGAGAAAGCAGCTCCTCTGATGGATTTCCTGATTGCACTGTACCCCCCAGAATGTAAAGATTGCTAGTTTTATTGTTTGGTCCACTCTCTTGGCCAGAGATTTAATGGCTATCATTTAAAGAGATGATAGGATATTTAATTTCCAGCACAGGGTTATTTCTACTCTTCTTTTCTTCTAACTTTAGCTCCTATAGAAACTCCACCATCAATACCAGTATATGGAAGTGCTCTCTCTACAACCTGGTCAATGAAACAGAAAAGATATACCCAATAATGAACTTTGGGGAGCATTAAAGAATCTGTGATGCTCCAGTGCAAGTCTTGTCTTCTGAAGTCTTAAAGCCAATGGGTGAGGTCTTTGTGACACTTCAAAAGATGCTTTTATAGCCTGGTTTCCTCAGGAAACACACTTAGCTGATTCTTTTGCACTTGTGTGCAACCACACAGAGTCATTTCCCCAACTGTCACCTGCATTGTGCAAGGAGGCAGAATTTCCAAATTACAGTGACTTCTTCCACTGTAAAAATTGTCCTTGGGTGAGCACAACCCTTCTGAGATATCAGAGGGACCATGGCAGTCTTCTGTGTTGCCTTAAAACTGCACTGGAAATCATAGGCAGCAAAGATGAACAACTATTATGTGATTTTTCTGGGATTATGTACTGACAGTCAATAGGGAAAGTGGCAAACTCTGAAATTTCACCAGTCTGAAGTAGGAGCTTCTTTTTCTCACTTATGGATCTGGTTTTCTGTCCCAAAAGGGTTTCTCTGGATGAATTGCAGCTCTAGCTAACATATTGTCACACAGCTCCCAAATCTGGTTCTATAATTCGAAGGAGTAGGTTCCTTCAGCAGCTTGTGCACCTCTTCTGAGAGAGAAGAAAAACTCTTTCCTTTTCCCTCATTTCTAATTCTGGGGGGGTCTGAGCTGAAGAATCTAGGAACTTAATGCCTGTGCCTGCCAAGGAGGAAAGCAAAACACAGAGAGCGGCAGAATTTCCTTTTTGGCTTCAGCTAGCAGGCGTTTGAATTGAGCATCTCCTCCACTTAGCTTTTGTACAGGAAGGATGTCTCAAACAACACTGGCTTCCAGGGACAACAATCCAAGCTTCACATCTTCTCATGACACCTTGGCTTGCATGGATTGGGATCCACCCAACGCCCCAGCAAACATCCTTAGCTCAGCTTCCTTGCTTCTCACATTGAAGTTGAGCCACAGGCAGTTGATACCCTGCAGCATGGATGGTCCATGCATAGGTGTCAAGGTTGAGGGTCAGGAGTGTCCACTAGACCTCTAAGAGATGCTCTCAACCCCTCTCCCTCCCCAAAGGGGAAGAGAATGGGACAGTCATGAAGAGAGGGAGCTGAGTGTATTGGTGGCTAAGCTGGTGCCTCAAATATCCCACCCAAAAATCTCTGTCAGCCAAGATGTTACCAACTGGAAACACCACACGTGAAGTCCACTGGGGTTTTTTTTCAGCAGTGAGTTTGGAGTAGGGATGCTGGAGCAGAAGAGAGCATGGCAGAGTTGCCCCAGAGAGGGGAAATCAACATTGACTTGCTTCTCTCTTCAGCCTTTTAGACTAGATCAGATAACTGAAGGTGGAGACCTCAGGGATTAGGAGGGGAAATGTGTCTCTGCTTTTTTTAGGATTTCCCACAGGCTTCTTGTGTGTTGAGTGGCTCAAATCAGCTTTATCAGTAGGGAGATTGAACAGCCTGAGTGTTGTTTCTCAGTAGAGCTGCAGCACAGGGATGTTGTAAGAGTGTAGAACACCAAAACTTATCATTAGTGATGCATTTAATGATCAGCTGTCTCCTCAACTGAATCAACTTCTCTGCTAAATGCCTCTCATTGGATATTCTGGAAACTCTTTCAGGCAGAGCTTGCTTGTGTAGCCTGAATGTGATTTCTGTCTTCACTCCTATCTCAGCAACAAGATGAAAGACATAAATAATAATAAAAACAAAAACCAAACACTTTTTTTCTAGAACCTCCCAAGGTGGGATGGCCTCTTTGAGAAAATGTCTTTGCTTAAGTCCAGACACTTGGAACCACAGAATGTTGAGATGACATAACCATAATGATCTGCTTATTTCTCCCCAAAGTCTGTTGGTTAAAATTCCTATTTTATATCTACCAGAACACGTGTCTGGTTTCAGCTGCTTCTCTGCTTTCCAGTTTCCTGAAGAGAAAAGAAAAAAAAAAACAACAAATAACAGATTTTTTTATGCCATATTATCTTCTTTTGGATTTATAACAAGTCTTATTTTGTCAGCAAAGGAGAAGCAGCAAACACATCTTGCAGATGGTGTAATTTGAGGAATGCCTCTCAGTTCCTCCTTCATCTTCTCTGAAGCAGACTGTCCCACTCCCACTCTTGGATTTCAAGAGGATTTAGTCTTATTATGACACTGGCTAACAGAAAACAGTGGAATGATTTTCCTGATCATTGAAAAACCCCACAAGTTCCATCAGCATGTAAACATTTAGATTCATCACACTCATTTCCATGGCATTTTCCATTTTGTTATGGGAAAAAAAACATTTCAACCAGCAATTTAATGATTTTTTGGCAGCTTATTTTTACTTTTAGAAAGCTGCTCATCTCCACTCCTCTCTGAGAGGTCCGTTTTCTCACTTTTTGACTTCATGCTGCCTTTTTGCCATGGAAATTCAAGAAGAGGGGAGTGGAACTGATTTTTGTTGCATTATGCTAATGCTACTTCTGTCATTTCATTTTTCAAGGGAAAGGACAAGGGTGAAGTAAAAAAAAATAAGACAATATTAATACTATAATTATGAATTAAATATTTTTCCCCCTCTGCAACAGCTAAACCAGACACTTTAAAGAAAATCTTCCTCTTGATGTCCTAAAGGAACACAATTTGAACAGGTGATGATCTCCTGGCACGTGTGTTCACTCTCTTGTGCCCCATTCTTACTTTCCTTTATGTTCACAAGTTCTTCCTGACTCACTTGTGCAACCAACAGGCAATATTAATCTGTCAGGATAATTATTAAAGCACTCCTGACTTACATTTTATGATTCAAAGAAAGGAGAAAAAGAGATGGGAGATGGGTCAAACTTTCATAACCATGACCTGATATGGATACCCACCTTGGTGCTAAACCCCTAGACAGATATCCTCAGGAAACCAAGGATGGGTTCACCTGATTTAGAGTGTTTCTCATGAATAGGTTTCTGATGAACGTTTCTATCCAAAAAATATCACCCAAGGCTCCTTGCTCCACCTCTGGTGAGTGAACAATGGGGTCAGTGAAATTTGGGACATAATCTCCACCCAACACTTGCTCTGGGTGAGACAAACACCACCCTACACTCAGCTGTCTCTCACTCTAGAGCTTGTCAGAACAGGGAGCCTGGAGTGGCCTGCTGAGATCTGAGGTTAGGTGGTGGAAACCCAGCTTGGCTGCCTTTGCAACCATTTTCTTGCTTTCCTTCTGGAGAGGCTGCAGGAAAATGATGACATCAGGGATTCCTAGAGGCAGTTCTTACATCAGAAGCCCAGGCTTTCTAGCAAACCACCTAAACAAACCACCTCTCTGTGACTAATACATCCCTCTAATTGCATCCTTCAGCAATTCCTTTGCTGTTTTGTCCCTTGACTGAAGGTAAAGTGAAGCAGCTCAGCCCTTTCTTCTCCCAAGCCTTCCTCTTCTCTGACTCATCACAACAGAGAAGTTTTGGCCTCAGAGTCCATCCCCTCTCCAGAAGAGGAATGCTGTCGTAGATGCAGGCTGCCTTGGGAAGTGAGTCAGGGGGGAGTAGGAGGGCTGTGATTGTTCAAACACAATGAGAGAGACACTCCCAATTAGTAGGTAGCCCACTCTGCAATCAGCTGTGATGGGAACAGAGGAACAGGAAACCGTGTCAGAGAGATGATGCTGCAGGAGTGGTTATTAACTACCCGTGCACCTCAGCAGCTAATTAAACCCCCAGGTCCCCTTGTGTGGAATTATCATATGAATGAAAAGGAAAGAGAAAATGAGGAGGGTGGGCTGGCTTCACAATGGGAACGACTCCACTTGTCAGCAGTTCTGACAGAGGTCCAGAAAAGGGATGTAGGTGAGGAGTGAAGGTTCTGACAGCTCCTCCAGCTAGCCCAGCTCCTGCCCTAAATGATGTATAGATGTCTAGAGCCATAACGATGCCCTAATTAGGCTTTTAGATATCATTCTTCTCTTGGCAATTTCAGCAGAAGTTATGTCAGGCAGTGTTAGGCCATCCTCTATTGCTGGAGATTTTCAGAGGGATTTCTCCTAAATTCTTCTACTTGTATATTGTGGGTAGAACAGAGCAATTAAAGCACCTAAGAACTGAAAAAAAAAATCATTATGGGGAAAAAAAAAATAAAAAAAATCCTCTCCACCACCACTTCTCCTTCCCAAGGTGAAAAAGAAAAGGTAAAACAACACATAAGTAGATCTAAACTATTTCTTCTGACTCATAATGAAGTGCTTGGATTGTCTTCGAGTTGCTTAAGCTATAAAAAGATGGAGCGTTTATTTTATAGGGAGGTCAATTTTTCAAATTTAAAAATGCCATTTTGAAATTAAGGGTGAAAAGGTTTCACTTAGAAAAATGTCAAAACAAAGGGGTTTGGCATTTTCCAAAAAATGAAACATTTCATTTGGAAAATGTCAGAGGGAAATACACTGACATTTAAAAAAAAATATATATTCCCACATGACTTGTTTTGCAATTTTTGGCTAAAACACCTGGTAAATTCAACCTAATTCCGTGAAGATTTTCATCCCTCTAAGATTTAGTTTTGTTTGGAACTGTTCTGTGCTGAAATAAAAAGGAAATCCCCCATGTTCACTCTGAATGAACCAGTTTTGAGGGTCTACCAAAGGTTTGAGGTGTTGGTATTCAGCTTAAAGCCAAGGTGACCTGTTGCATTCAAGCTTCCTGACCAATGTTTAAAATATTCAGATCATATTAAAATTATCTATATTAATCCCACTTTTTCATCTGCTAGCTTCTGATACACGTGCATTAAACAAATCAGCTCAAAACCAAAATATCACTTGGATGAGTCTTGAAGGGACACACATAGGAAATTTGGCTCAGATGTATAACAAATGGCCACTGTTTCCAAAAGTTGAATTAACTCATCTAATTCCCATCTACAAAAGGTGGAATAATAAGTATTAAAGTCTATAAAAAGTCTTGGATATTACAGTGGGGGTTCCTGGCAAACGAGTAGAATTTATAGTAAAGAATGAGGCCACTAAGTGTATGGGAAATGTGGACTGCTGGGAATGATATCATGGCCCTGAAAAGGGAAATCAGCTCCAGGAATGGTAAGAGTCCAATGGAAATCTAGTGGAAAAATTGTGTTTGGACTTCAAAAAAGCCTCCACATACAGGATTATTAAAAAATCAATATATTTTTGTTATATACCACACTATATAAACAGGTATATAACCTGTTATATACCACAGGACTGGAGAACAGTTTCTTTCATGGGTTGCTATCCATTTAGAAGGAAAAGTAGAGCTGAATGGTCACTTTTCAGGACACAGAAGAGTGAGGTGGCATGCCATGGTGTCCAGGATGACCTCACGGGATTGGATGAGCGGGCAGCAAGGTGGCAGGTGAGAATCAGCACAAATAAAGGTTATGTACCTAGGGAAAAGCAATCTAAGCCATGCCTGAATGTTGCTGCTCTCAAAACTGTCATCTAAAACTCAAGAGATCCTGAAGTCCTCCCTGGGAGTCCTCTGAAATCACCAGCTTCGTGTGGCAGGACGGCCAAAAATGCCAACAAATCGTTGGCCATCACTGGGAATGTTTTTGGAAACAAGACTGTAGGAGCAATTTTGTTGTTAGATAGAATTTTGATGCACTCACCCGTTGAGTCATCTGTACAGTTCTGGTCTCTGTCCCTCAAGAAAGTCCCAGTGGCAGTGAGAGAAGGTCCAGATAAGAGCAGGTAAGATAATCAAGAGGATGGAGTAGCTGCCTCAAGTGGAGAGACTAAGACCAAGGAGAGACTTCAGTCTGGAGATAAGAAAGCTGGGGAAGGGGAAGATAAGGCTGAGGGTTACAGATTCGTGGCTGATAAAACAAATGAGGATCTGTTTTTTAACAAAATTACTAGATCAGAAAACAGCCCAAAGTGCTTCTTAATCCAGTAGACAAAATATGAGACTCACTGCTGCACGAGGCAGTGGAGGCAGAGAAAATCCAGGAGGAATACTTAGAGCTACAAAAAGGGGTTGCAAAGATGTCTCCTCTACCTTCTCAATACTGCAGCTGGGGAGGCATGAGGAGTTACAGGGGATAAGACTGCAGAAAGTGGCCACGGATTTTCACCCTCCAACCTGGCACTTTCTAACCCCTGATGCCAAATTTGGTTGCTAGAAAGGGAATCCTGTGCTAGAAGGACTCAAAGTTTGAACCAGTAAATAATTTCTTATGTCCCTTGCAAGTGCATGTCTTGAACATGGTTATGAGGAGCTGTTGAGGGAGCTGGGAGTGTTTAGTCTGGAGAAGAGGAGGCTCAGGGGAGACCTTATTGCTCCCTACAGCTCCATGACAGGAGGCTGGTGTAAGATGGGGGTTGATCTCTTCTCCTAAGTAACCAGCAATAGGACAAGAGGAAATGGACTTAAGTGGCACCAAAGGAGGTTTCAATTGGATATGAGGAAGAATTCCTTTCCTGACAGTGATGAGACATTGGCCCAGGCTGCCCAGAGTAGTGATGGAGTCACCATCCCTGGAAAGGTTCAAAAAAATGTGTAGAAATGGTACTTCAGGACATGGTTTAGTGGTCATGATAGTGTTGGGTTGATGGTTGGACTTGATGATCTTAGAGATCTTTTCCAGCCTTAATGATTCTATGATTCCATGAAGTACTGGGCAGCAGCATGACATCCAAATTGTCTACTTAATGGTTAACAAGCACGTTCTGCTGGGGTTTGGTGCCTGGATTTCCCTTTTACCAGTTTGAATACAGCATATTTTTGAAGCCTGGTGTCATCTGAGCACTGTAGTGACCCAATTACAACAATGGAGCATGATAAACCCCATTAACAAGTGTATTCCATTGGTCTCCATGGTTAGAAGAAGTGAATTTGACTCAGAAACAACTGATGAAATATGTATTAAGACATTTATTAATCATTATTACATCTAAGTAAGTTTTTTTTTAATAAATACCAGACTAAATGACCTCGATTTCAATGGCTCTGCATTGTTTTTGTACTTTAGGTGTTTAAATTTGGGAAAAAATGGATTCATTGACCCCCTTGAAAAGCTCACGTGGGTTTTCTTGAATGGGATGCTCTGTTATGGAAGCATTCTGCAAAATTTCAGTGTCTTTTTGTTGGCTTTCTCATTTTAGAACTTGAATTTTGCAGAAAAGTTCCTTAACAGTTAATTTCACTTACATCAGGCCTATTTTTTTTTTTTCCCTAGAAAATGCATACATGGAAATTAAAGAAAATCCAAAGGAACTTTGTGATGGAACCACACAAACCCACTGCATGGCACCATTCTCCCCACCTCTGGGAAGGTCAATCTGTTCACCAAGTCACCCTGTCCACTTCCAAGTGATGATTATGCCTTTCTTCTAACAGCCAAATAATCCTGCTCAAGTCTTGCTCCTACCACAGGAGTCCAAGCCTCAGAAATACCAGTGTAGATTCTTCTCTTGCTTTGTATGGTCCAGCTTTTGGCTAGGACACAGCTCAGATAAACCTTAGTTTGGAGCCTAGGACTGATTTTATTGTTGTGTGCCACCCCCAGCTCATGTTCATAGGCACAGTGGGCTCAACTTAAGCTGCCTCAGTTCAATCTGATAGGGAATTAAGGTAAATCAGGTCAGATTCCACTCTGAATAAAGGCATCTCTGTTTCCTTGCTCAATGTGTTTAAAAACTTCCAAGTCACACTTCCCTACGAACCAAGTTCTTGATGGTGCCTCCTGGACAAACTCTTGCACCTAATTACATCTTGTAGAGATTCCTGATGGCAATTTCATCAACAGCAGGCATGGGATTTTTCCTTCTCCATTTGGATGGTGATTTTCTGTGGATGTTTGTCTCCCTCTCCATCTAACTCCTGTCCTGAGACAGACGTGCTTCCAGATGGCACAGACTCACCTGGGTCATGCCTCCAAGATGTGACAGTGACAACACCACTTCCAGTGCCTCCACATTGACAGGAGCAGGCGTTTGGCACAGTCACACACTGGGAGAGGTGACATAAATCTTCTCAGCTCTGGGTATTATCAACAGAGATAGATGCAAAGACCCTAAAACCTTCTGATCTCTCTGGGGATGACTGGACCATCTGTGTTTGTCATCGAGGGCTAAGGAGAGAGCTTCACGTGGGGGCCAACGCTCAGGTAGAAGAGATTTGAACTCTCTGTGCATTTTTTTTTCCCTATATTCCTCCTGGAGAAGTAGCTTGTTTCTGTGAGAGTGCAATGAAATAGCCAATAACAAATTAAAAGGCAATTAAAGGGTGGTGACTGAGTAGGGGAGTACATTAATAGTTCAACTGCATGTGCCTGGGGAGCCCTAGGAAATGTGATGGCTGTTTGGATGGAGAACAATCAGTTATGCAGCCTGTTAACCCTGCAAGCTTTGCACACCCCAGATGGTGCCAAGGGTCCTGAGGTTGCTCTTCAAAGGCTGTAAATTGGCAGAACTGAGGTCACTGCTCCACTCCCACCAGGGACTCAGCCTACCATGTGCTGACCTGCACCAAGGCTCCCCAAAGAGGTTGAAAAGGTAACTGTGGTGAAAGTCATCTTCCCCAGGGACTAGCAAAAACATCATTTGCTTGGACAAGAGAGGGCTGGAAGTAAAGGTCAAAGAGAAGCACACCAGGAAACATACGGCGAGTCTTCAAAGGAGGCATTTTGTTGTTCATCTCCTCCTGTAACAGCCTGTTGTGGTTTGAGGCTTGGAATGGGGGCGTGACCTTCCAGCAACTGGGAGGACCCCGGGTGGGGGTGAACCATTGTATTCCCTCCCCTTCCCACACACACTCTGATAAGAGGCAGAAAGTGGGTGTTAATTTCACTCCTGACTTGGAGCTCGGAGCACGACATCGGAGCTCGGAGAGGGAAGTTGTCCTTTCACTTCCGTGGGACCTGGAACCATTTCTGAAGGTTTTGTATATTTTATTTTTTTGTATTTTTTCCCCTAATCTTTGTATATATTATTTTCCTTACCTCCCTTTTTCGTTTTCTGTTCCTTCTTAAACAATATACTTCAATTTTTTTTTCCAAAGTGTCTCTCTCTCTCTCAGGGGGGCAGAGGTGAGTACATAGTTCTGTTCCGTGTGGGTCCTGCCCTGAACCCCTTTTTACACAGAACCGGGACACTCATCTTCCCCAGCAACCC
The DNA here is from genome assembly GCF_000691845.1 of Merops nubicus. Taxonomy (NCBI): domain Eukaryota; kingdom Metazoa; phylum Chordata; class Aves; order Coraciiformes; family Meropidae; genus Merops; species Merops nubicus. The sequence continues at coordinate 23,252 of NW_008600821.1, forward strand.
CAGGGACTAGCAAAAACATCGTTTGTTTGGACAAGAGAGGACTGGAAGTAAAAAGTCAAAAGAGAAGCACACCAGGAAACATACGTCGAGTCTTCAAAGGAGGCATTTTGTTGTTCATCTCCTCCTGCAACAGCCCCACTCAGAGTAGACAGTGTGTATCCTGGCTCTCCACCAAGACTCCTTCTCTAAGCATTTTGCTCTTCTCACATCAAAATCACCTCCAGGGACAGCAGCATCCTCTGCAGATTATGCTGCAGGGCAGTCCACCCTCACTTGCAGTTGTCTACACCAGGAGGTCCAGAACTACCTGAGGAAAGTAGGGCATGAGATGGAGGGAAGGGGATATCCTCCCCTTCATTTTCTTCAGGCACAGGGTCAGGATATGGTCAGAGTTCACAGTGTGGTCTAGGACTGCAGTGCAGGCTTCCACAGAAGAAATGTTCCTCAGTGCATCCTTTGCCCAAGGGGTGCCTGATTCCAGTTGTGTCCTGTGTGGTTCTTCAGGAGGAGGAAATAAAAAGGTCTGGAGCTCTTCTCTGGCCCTAACTCCAATTGAGATGACACAGACTGACTCCATGCTCCTAATTCTTCCCTCTAAAACAGAATGGATTAATCCCAACTGCATTTCAGGAAAGGTTTCCAGCTTTTCTGACTCCTAAACTGCATCTGTTCTTTATATTTCTTTTTAAGAGCTATTAAACTCAGACTAAATCTATGCCAGGAAGCATCTTAATGGTTAAATGGTGTTGAGGAACATGGATCATGGTGTTCTCCAGGGCTCAGTATTGAGGCCTCTTCTGTTTAACATCCTTATCAATGACCTGGATGAGAGGATTGAGGGGCACCCACAGTAAGTTTGCAGACAATATGAAGCTGGGCAGGAGTGTAGATAAGCTCAAGGGTAGGAAGGCTCTTCAAATGGGTCTGGACGGGCTGGATTGATAGGTCAAGGCCAACAGGCTGAGACCAAAAACGTCCTGCAATGCTCCAAACTTGGGGAAGAAGGGCTGGAAAACGCCCAGTAGAAAGGGACCCAGGGAGGTTGATTAACATCAGGCTGAAGATGAGCCAGCATGTGCCCAGGTGGCCAAGAAGACCACAAGCAACATGGCCTGGATCAGCACTACTGTGGCCAGCAGGACTAGGGCAGGGATCATCGCCCTGGGCTCAGCTCTGGGGAGGCTGCACCTCGAGTACTGTGTTCAGTTTTGGGTCCCTCACTCCAAGGAGGACACTGAGGTGCTGGAGCAGGTCCAGAGAAGGGCACGAAGCTGGGGAAGGGTCTAGAGCCCAAGACTCATGAGGGGCACCTGAGTGAATGAGGGTTATTTAGCCTGGAGAAAAGGAGGCTCAGGGGAGAACTTCTCATCCTTGACAGCTCCCTGACAGGAGGTTGGAGCCAAGTGAAGGTCAGTCTCTTCTCCCAAGGAGCAAGTGATTGGACTGAACTGCTGGGGTTAAACCCCCAGCCCTGAAGGAGGGTGGGCATAGGGATGATGGCCACAACCAGGCAAGAAAGCCCCTCCTGAGTGGTTTTCACCCAGGCCCTGGCCAGCCTGGGGTGGGAACTGATGAGGAGATCACCACCAGGTGACCACACCTTCCACATTCACTTGGAGGTGGGGACAGCAGAC
>NW_008600821.1:25257-31404 GCF_000691845.1 Merops nubicus
TCTGGCCCTTTGTGTCTTTGGGGGGTGAGGTGGGAGTGGAGGGAGGAGTTTGGCTGCTGGGCTGCCTCCTGATGACTATATCATTCTGTTTTGGGCAAGTGATCAGCAGAAGAGAGGACTAAAGGAAATTACCTCAAGTTTTGGCAAGGCAGGTTTAGGTTTTACATGTTCAGGGCAGGTTACCAAGTGTGGCTTTTATTCTGCTCTGCAGTTAACACCAGCCAAGGTGACACCCATCCCTGAATCAGGTGACACTGTCCTGACAGAGCAGCTTTGCAAACCTCCCATTGCTCCCTGTTAAAACAGGACAACCTCCATCTCTTCTCTTAACCCTTAGGATAGAGGCATCTCTAGAGAAACATTAGTATTTCTATTTGATAATAAATTAATATCAACAGTTGTTTTGAAAGAGGATGCTCAGGATGGCCGCAATGAAGTGAGTAATTAAACCTACGTGGCTGGATGGTTTCTTTCACAAAGTAGTGTAAGAAAATGAAGTTGAATGAAAAATTAGGGACAATTAATACCTGTCCCAGTGCTTCAGTGTGTGACAACATACTGCAGATGAAAACTTCTGGTTCAGGAATGCTGCAAAGGTTTTACTTGGATGCCTTCAACAGGATTGAACCTTCTGGACTTTTTGATTTGAAATTATATTAGTCCTTGAAGTTTCACTGTGAAGAGAAAGGCGGTGAGGTCAAGTAGAGGGGTTAAAAAGCCCTGCTGTGAAACAGCAATAATTTGGGGAGGAAAAAAAGCTTTTTAGACTGATAGGACCTTTTTTCCTTCATTTGGCCACGTTTGCTGTGCTTGCCAACTCCCATCTCCACTCAACTCTTCTTTTTTTTCATTTAGTGTCCTTTTTGCTCTGTAAATTTTTCCTTCTTTTCCCACCACAACGTTTCTTCTGCTTTGTCCTTGCACATCCCACTCACTTCATTCTCTCTCCAGCCCTTTCCCACTCAGCTCAACATTTCTTTCCCAAACTGCTTGTGAGACAGAGTCCTTTGTCAACCTGAAATAAAACAGGTCCTTGTCTTGAAATAAAACAGGTCCTTGACTTCCAGGCACCTCTGCTGTGTCCGTGATCCATGGGCTCTGGTGGGAACACCTGAGGACTGAGCAGTGGTTGACCCAAGAGCTGACATGGACATGAAGGAGGCATCTTGTCATGATGAGATGTGAACAAGCATCATCTCTGGGACTTTCCCAGGCAGGAAATTAGCTTCTCTTTGATTTCTTGGTTCAGCCACTGGTATAAACACTTCTCACCCTGTTTTAGGCAGGGGTTGTTGTTTTTCAATGCAATTATTACAGCATGGGAGGATACAAGCTCCCAGGCTCACCTAACAGCAATTTTTAGGAGGCCATACGAGTCAGTGGCATCATCTCCAGCTGATGGCTCCGTTCAGCTCAGATCTGTGATCCCTCAAAGCACTGACCATGCAACTGTTGCCTTCTTTTCCTGAAGTCAAGTCCCATTGTTCACCTTTTGAGTTGTAATCTCAGCTTTTGCAGAGCAAAACCTCAGCCAAGACTTTTTTTTTGCCAGCTCCTTAGCCAGAAAATTAACAAGATTAAACTTATTCTGGAAATCCCCTGAATTATGTGATCTAAAAGCAGCTTTTTTGGCTAGCAATAGGCAAAGCTTTCAAATAAGTAATTTTTTCAATAGCAGCATAATTCCTGTGATGGTTTGGGTCAATTTTGATGAGCTGTAAGAATTCTGTAATGATTTGAAGCACCCCCAGGTGTAGAGAGAAGTTTTAGAGATTTTTTGGGTGTGAGTGAGGAAGAACTAAACTGGTTTATTTTCACTTTATAATTTCTAGCAAGCCTTTTGCAGGTTGTTAAGGGGGTTGGTGTCCTAGGAAGCTCATCACTGGCATTTGCTGGTCGTATTTGTGTCCAGTGGCCATGTAGAGATGTAAGGGAGCATGTTAAAAATCAGCCTTCTGTGTGTCTCTTTAGGCAGAAAAGCCCAATTTTTGTCCAGCTATTAAAATATCAGTCTCAATAGTTTCATTCTAATGCAGAATACTTAAATTACACTTTGTGGGCTCAGACCAAAGGAGTAGAAGCCACACCTTGCAACCAGAGACCTTGCACACAAAGAAATCCTGCAAAACTTTCCCATCGTTGTTACCACCTGAATCATGAACAAACTGAAAGATGTTTTCTAGCTTCCTTCCCCACAACTCTTCGAAGAGCAAATCTGGAGCCTGCTAATTCAGGTTAAAACCTTGTCTAGGCAAAATTATGTGTGCTAACAAGTTTAACTGGCTAAATGAGTTATTTTATTGGCTTGGCTTAGCAGTGTCCTCAATAGAAGCACTTAGACTCTGCCCCCAAGTCAGGAAGGAGGAGTTGTCTCCTCCTGTGCCACGATTATAGTGCAGGTGTTGATGTGTGAACGTGGAGCATGTTAAGTAGATTGGTTAGAAATGGCCTGCTGGTCAATTGATGAAGGAATATTTTGTGGGTTTTGATTAAATATCCCTTGGGAAATGGAAAGAAAAGAGTGCAGTGTTCCAACAAAGCTGGAACTTCCTCTCTGACCTTTCCAGCAGATAACGTTTTAATTCTTCCTTTCCAAATTGCTTTTGTTCTGTTAAATCATAGAGAATGAAATTAAAATGTGGAAATCAGAGGAGCAGATTTCAGCTTTAGTTAAATGAAAATGGGTTTGGCCTCAAAGGCTTGTAGGTGTCTCGCAACTACCTGGTTTTCTTCCAGGCAATTTCAAAATGAAGTGAAAAGAAGAATTCAAGACAAATAAAATCCATTCTCTGTCCAGATCTGGAGGAAGGGGCAAAATATTCACAGAATAGCATAGAATGGTTTGCACTGGAAGGGACCTTTCAAGGTCTAGTCCAAGTCCCAGCAGTGAGTGGGGACACCTTCAACTTGAGCAGGTTGCTCAGATACCACCCAACCTGCCTTGGAATGTTTGCAGGAATTGGAGCATCAGGGAGGACAAATTCCTGGGTAGCAAGAGACCATGAATTCCAACCGTGCCCTGGACATCTTGCAGTGCTCACAGCATGACAAAACTATTCCCACCTTTTTATGGAGCAGACACTTGTGAAGCTGTGAAAAACCCAACTCCTGCAGCTTGCTGCTCCCCATCACTTTGTGAATAAATCACCACAACGTGAGTCACAGCAGCCTCAGCTCTCCATATACTGGGTGGCATCACGTTTGGCTCCATGTTCCTTTCTGCTTTCCAGGTCAGTGCTTTCACTTCTGACTTAGGCTGGTCAATTGAAGAGCAATCATCTAGGTCTGGCAACCCAACCACCAGTGAGGTTCTCAGCACAGGAACACACATATACCTGGATCTAAAAATGCATACATGGGTGGGTCCTGAACCATAAACTTCTGTGAGCTCCACTTGGCTTTAGACAATTAAGTCACTGAATAAATTGAAAGCTTATTCAAGGTAAGGAAAACCAGCAAACTAAAGATCAAGGTCACCTCCAGAGATGCTTTCCTGCTTCCCTTTACCTGCAAACACAGCCTGGGTAAACTGAATCCTGATTTAACTAATCACTAATAGCTAATTCTCAGTTTAAGTACTTAAGTGGTGATGAACTTAGGTGTGAAGCACAAAAAAAATGAATTTTCTGTTCACTAAAGCCTCACTTTCTAAGTTAGGAGTTCTTTGAGACCACATTCACAGAAGATAAGGCCAAACTAAACCTAAATATTCCCTCCCCTTTCCACAAAGTCAGTGAAAGACAAAGTCACTTGCCCTTGGCAAAGATGAGAATCAAACCCAGCTCTATTGCTCTCTCTCCCTCAACAACATGAAAAGATCCAAGACCTGTGGATTTCTGTCAAGCTCAACTTTTTCTGAAGGTACAAAACGAAACAAAAGACATTTCAGCTCCAGGATTTTAAGCTTTGTGACAGATATGGGGATAATAATATTAATTAAAATACTATTACAGGGCTTCGTGGGAATGATTTGGCTGATATAATTAGGAAAGACAACATGTTCATTATGCCATCTCCATGATGTACAAACAGTAACAGCATCTACTGTAAATTACTGCAGCAATAGCAATTAGCTGTTGTTCTAACTTATTGTAATGAGCCATGAAAGGAAGCACTGGGCTCAACAAGAAACAGCAGCTGTTGAATCGTGGATGGATCCCACCCGTGGTCTGGGTGTAGAGCTGTATCAGAGGCTGTGGTGCACATGCTTCTACACCCCCTCTTCATCTGGGGGACTGTTCCTTCTCTCAAATGGTCTTGGTGATCTCCTCATTCCCACTCTTTTTCAAACAGCCACTAATTTTCATCCTCTGAGCCCTTTAGAGCCAAGTCATAGTCTCTCAAGTGGTATTTGGAGCTTGGCTCTGAGTTCCTGGAGGAACCAGAGTTGAGTTGAGTTCCTCAGTTGAGTTCCCTATCCAGCTGTCTGGTGCAGAGTATGATGGTCCCAGGTTATGTGGCTGTAGGCTACAGCTCCCTAAATTCCCTAACCTCCCTTAGCCCAAGGAGATTCCATTTGCAAGAGGTGGGAATGGCAGGAAGAGTCAGGTTTATCTGGTTGCCTGATTTTCACCAAGCTGAAGTAGTCCTCTTCCCATTGGTGTCATCTCACACGTCAGACTTGATGTGATGAAGCTGTTTGTGGAACACAAAGGTCCAGGCAGATAAAGAGAGGCTGTGTAAAGGCAACTTCCAGTACTTGAGTTATGACTCAGTTCACCACAGCTTCTTGGCTTTGCTACGTTGGACTCCACCACTAAGGCAGTAAGAGCTCAAGGTTTTGTCATGGCTCCAGTTGGCCAGAGATGAACAGAAACAGTGAGTGAGAACAGCTCAGTCATTTAGAATCACAGAATCCTTTGGGTTGGAAGGGACATTTAAAGGTCATCTAGTCCAACTCCTTCTGATCTGTTTTGGCAGAGGACTTTGGAGCCCTGGTGGCTCGGTGGTTGGACTTGATGATCTTGGAGGTCCCTTCCAACCTAAATGATTCTATGATTCTATGATTCTATGATAGGAGCCAAATGTACTGCTCCTACAGAGGTGCCATGGCTTAGAGTGTAGGACTTGGCCAATGACCCACACAAAGTTTTGGGAGGGCTTTTATCTATTTCCACATACTCAAAGTGCCTAGAGGTGGTGTAAGGAAATAATTACTACAGGGCAGTTCTCTCAAGACCTTTCTTTTGTCTTTCTTATTCTGCTCACAGTAAATTAGACATGTTATTGCTAGCAGGTATATAGGTATCTCAAAGGGAAATGAAATGTCTATCTCTTTGCCAGGGGAGAGGGGAAAAAAAAGGAGCCAAATGTACAGTTAACTCCTTTTAACTTCTTTTCATAGGTATCCGAATGCATTTCACTAATTTAATCTCCTCCTAAGTACTGACTGTATTTTACAGAGATGTATTTTATGGCTCGTGTTATTGATACTGAGAGAGAGATATTGAGCTTTTGGATGGGAAGAGACCCACATCCATCACGTTGCATCTTTAGTGCCAAATTGAAGCTTGCAATAGAAAGAAACATTGATTTAAGGATCGTTCTATAAATACACATAGAAGTTCAATAATATATTGAATATATATGTAATAATATGTTGATATAGAGAGAGATATAAAGATAGACACAAGTGGTGTCTGTTTGTTTTGGCACTTGTGTGTGCCAGAGTAACTGATAAAATTTGCAGAGAGATCTTAATTATTATCTGGAGGAGTCATTTCTAGTCTGAAATCCTTGATGATTTCATATCTTCTCTGAGCTGGTACCAGAGCAAATCCTTGGCTTCCTGCTGGCCACGTGCTGCTTGGTCAACAGCACATTGTATCTGATGAGTTGAAAAATGATCACCTTAGGCACCAAAAATATCAGAGGGCTTGGATGGAATGTTGCCCTATCTGAATACTGTGAAAAATTGAGATCTGGCTCTTCAAAAGCAGCTACAGCTTGGGTGAATACAGCTACCTCCTGATTTTTTGCATATATTGGACTTGTAAAAGGTAAATTTGATCTAAGTTAATATTCTTGGCTCATTTTGTAGCCAGTGGAAAAAAAAACCTGACATCTCCAGGAGGTGAGTTCCTCCTCTCTGACATTGATTCATCTCCAGTGCCTTAGATATGGGCCTTAGGGAAAGAGTGAGCTACT
>NW_008600821.1:31435-32801 GCF_000691845.1 Merops nubicus
GAGTGAGTCACTCTCTAAAGATAATTACCTCTTGCCATTGATTAATAAGGACAAATAGATGATGATTTCAACCACATACCCGATACTTAGGTGCCTACAACTGGGCAAGATGGATCCCAGTGGATGAGATCTGGGAGCTGTAAGGCAAGAAATGTTTGGAAATGTTTGGAAAAAAACCCAAATTTAGGTCAAAACCATTTTAGATTCCCAGGTTTTAGGGTTGGGAATGGAAACTGGGCTTTTTATCACTTGCCATGATCAGTATCACACAGAATGCCCCAGTGTGGGCTGGTGAGATCTAGGGAGGAATTCCAAGTGGAATGAGTGCTGGTGGTATCTATGCCATACTATGTGCTCTGCAGAAGCTCAGTCTGGCTCTGGAATAAAAATTATTGGGGAAATCTTCACTAATAAACAGTGTTCTGTCTTCAGGAAGAAGTGGTGCAGGGAAAGGCAACTGTGCTCTCAGTGCTGGGTGGGGGAGATGCTCCTGGAGCTCACCTTAGAGAAATCTGCTACCTCTGAACACAGCTCCTTACCACTAAATTGCACTTGGGTGAATCAAAGGCTTTCCAGGCTGTGAAATTTTGCAGTTTGAAAGTGATTTCCATGCCAAAATTAAGAGGGAATACAGGGTGGAGAGAAGGAGCTGAAGATGAATTATTTCACAAAAGCCAGAGTTAAAAATCAGGCTAAAAACAAAGTCGAATAAAAATCGTTTCTTTCTCCATTTTATCACTTAAAACTACTGAGAATAGACATGGATTTTTCTAGGAAAAAAACCAAAAAAAACCATGAAAATTCAATTGCATCAGCTCAAAAAACCCCTTGTTGGCAGCATTATCCAAACTGCCTTTGAGGGAGGGGGAGGACTGTTTCTGAACACACATTTTCAGTAAAACTGACAATTTTTGGTGAGTTAGGGTAAAAAAAAAATGTTCCAGCTAAAACTTTCCTGAGCAGCTGTGACAAACAGAGGGTCTGGTGAAATATATTGTCCTCTTCTGGCTAAAAAGAAGAGAAGTGTGAACAATTCCTGGATTTTTTCCTTCCCAGGATATGCCCAGGGATTATCGGCAGCTCTGCTTTTGAGGCTCATCCCAACTGCTCCTCCCAAGACAGATCCGCTCGCTAACTGGGGGATGTTCATCTCCCAAATTCTGTCAGTCCTCTCTTCACCCTCCCTTTCTCCAGGTTTCACCCCATGCCCTGGTTGGAGCCAAGTCATAGTTTCGTGGTGCTTTTTGGGACTTGATTCAGTTCCCTGAAGGACCAACACCCTCTTGTCTTGCCCAGCAGAGATGGGGCTGCAGCTCCCACCAGTGCCACTGCTTTTGAGGAGACTGAGAGCTCATTTACTACACGA
>NW_008600821.1:32832-34166 GCF_000691845.1 Merops nubicus
CATTTAAAACGACAGCAGAGCTCTAACCCAGCCCCAGGCAGAGCAGCTTCTAGCATGTGGTATCTCCATCCTAGGAACTAAGAACTTTTCTAGACCCTCCAACCCTGCTTCAGTAAGGACTGAAGCTGAAAGTTGCCTGGGTGTAACATGGAGCTCCTCTAAGTGACTCTTGCCCCCAGATTTCTGTGTTTTGTTTCCACTGAGAGGGTTTGGTTACAGCAGCAGTTCTGTGTCCCCAACACAACTGGCTGAGCATCCAGAGGTGGTCTCAAAAGGCAGGGAGAAAAGCAAATCCTCTCTGCTTCCAGCCCTTCTCAGGCTACCAGAAGAAGATACAGCCTAAGACACAACTGCTGCTTCAGGAAGCTCTTTTTTTCCCTTAAAACAGGCCACAAACTGTCTGATAACACTTTTTGTCTCAGTGGAGCCCTACTCAGGAACCTGCAGATAAAGTGTCCATGCAAATGGCAGAGCCCCTTTACATTGTGCAGGTCTTTCCCTTAGTAAAAGCTCTCCACTGGGCAGAAAACAGTTAATGGGTTTTCCCCAATATTTGGCACTGCTTCAAGACAGTATCCCCAAGAAACTTCCCCCAGGAGACACTTTCTTGGTACTTTTAATGGGGCAGGGGACCAGGTTGAAAACTTTACCACAAATAACCCCAATGTGCAAGGCTTGTGCTAGACGTGGCTGCTTCCCTCCTGCCAGCAGCTCTCTAGACCTTCAAATCTCTCCAGATGGGGTTTGATGTGGAGATCTTGCAGGTTGTAACGATTAGATCAATGGGACTTCTTGTGATAAACAAGGAACATAAACTTTTTAGGGACTTTGAGATCAACATTGAGGTTTAAAAGCTTTGCAGGTGTATTACTTGAGGTGCAAGGTCTAAATAACTCCATTATTTCTGCCAGTGGTCATCCAGGGTCACCAAGGGAATAGAACAGAAGCACATCTTTAGGGTAGTCCTTCCCCAATTCTATTCTGCCATATTACAGAAATGAGCAGGATTTATGTTCCCCAAGTTGGAAATTTCACCCAGACCCTCATTTTCATCAGTCCTTCTAATTTCCTCATTACTCCAGCAAACCTCAAGCACAGCACGTTGCTGACTGTGTGCTTGGTGCTCGTTATCTCAAGGCATCTGTGGTTTCTTCCAGCCATGGAGGTTAAGCAGGTGGGGATTTCCTACACCAGAGAGGGTCCATATTACTCATTCCACTGATGACACAAGGATCTCCATCAATATTTCCCCTTATTAATTTCTATGAAAATAGAGCAGGCTTTGGAGAGGAAGAGGCGTGTGTTTTGACATGCCCAGTAGCTTAAAAAAAAAA
>NW_008600822.1:0-1554 GCF_000691845.1 Merops nubicus
ACACTATTACTATTCTGCAGCTTTGATCTGGCATGGATGTGGTTCAATATAGCATAAATTGGAGTTTCAGTGTTAAATCCCATATAAGAATTCAAGAAATTGATTTTCAATGGGCCTCACAACCATATGCCCAATCCAAACCTCTGAAGGAATTGCATCCTAGCACCTCTTAAGCAACAGAATGGATTTCAGAGCTGTAAATATCCTGGAAATGGCCATAACAAGAACAACAAAACAACCGTGTGCTCAGAAACAATTGTTTTTGCTGAGCCAGCTAACTCTGAGATATTGAAATTCCCTATCAGGGATTACAACATTATCCTGTGGGATTTATTGTTAGAACTGTTTATTACTAGCTGTGAAATGTGAAAATATCTTTTAGTCTACAAAATCCTCACTTAAGCACCCCATAAATTCAAAATGCCCTATATTGTCATGGTTCAAATGCTTCAGCTCTCCATGTAGCAATACTGCACTGAAGTAAGTACTAAGAGTTTATCCCCTGACTTGCACTACAGATCTGTTTAATAAAAGATAATGAAGCATGACTAATAGTACCAACAAACATTTTCTTGTCAGGAGTTTTTTTTGTGACTATGGCTTTCATGGATTGCAGATGCTCCCAGTTGCTCCAGAGAACTTATTTGAACCTCATGCTTGTACCTCTCATTCTTTAAACTCAGACTTTTTTCCTTAGTTGCTGCAGTGCTGAATATTGTACCCATTTAAGTACAGTCAGACAACTATCAAATCATACCTGCAACAACACCCCAATAGAAAATGAACTTCTATTTTTAGGTTAAAAGCCCTCATCACTGCATCTGTGTATGAGATATTAGTGGCCTGTAGTTTAGTTTAAGCAAGTGTGATGCCACCACTGTGCTCCCAGCTCCTGCGTGGGTGACACCGAGTGCCAGGGTCTCATACAGACTAAAGGTATTTCAGTGCAGTTTGACAAAGATTGAGAAAACAATTTGAATTTCCACATGCCTCAGGCACCTTGAAAGAAACAAGCAAGCAAGAGACTCAAGTTCTTACCTGTCTTCATAGCTGCAAATGCTGAAGAAGTTTTTAAGCACAAATGGTTGCAGATGGAATACACTGCATAAAGAGGAGATGCCAGAATAATGAATGAGTAGATGAAAGAGCCAGAGATTTCAGCATCCATGCAGCAGAACATGGTGAACAGAAGCAAGGGACATTCCTTAATCTTCCATGTTAAATTATGTTGGAAAACTTTTACCTCCTGGTTTGCTATCCAAATTGTCATGCTATACAGCTAAGAAGAGAGGTGAGACTGATGAAAATCACAGAAGCTGGATTTTTTTTTTCTTAAGGATGAATTTGTTCTTGCTCCAAAGGACAGCCAAGCAGTTCTGTTGCCAGTACAAAGCTATGCAAAGCTTAGGAACAGACAAATAGAGATAGCTAAGAAGGACTTCCAAATAACTTGGAAAAAAAACCCCTTATTTTACATTTAATACAAAGTGGGAAAGGGAGCAAGTGTGAGTTTACAAAAAGAACACCACCAGTGCTTCATAGCTGTAAATAGGG
>NW_008600822.1:1614-24567 GCF_000691845.1 Merops nubicus
TGATTATTCAAAGCCAGACCAGAAGGACACTGGGGGAAAGGAACTGTAAAATTGCAGAGGGCAAGAAAGACCATTAGAGGTAGGAAGGGCAGTTCTTGGAGACTGAGTTTGTCTCCTTATGGGATATTTGCCTTCCTCCTGTGAAAATTGCTTTGGAATGTAATGCTTAAAACCAGACTTTTCATAAACACACCCACCCACACAGCACACACTGAGTTTGCCAACAATTAACCAGTCAGTGTGCCAGTAAAGTAATGAAATATATTTTAAAGCAAAAAAAATCTATTTAAATGAAAAAATTATAGACTAAACAACATGATTTTTTGCTATGTACCAAACCCATTTCTTTAATGACAACGTGACCTATGCCTGGTGAGGATCAATTGTATGGAAGTTGTGGTTAAGGCTTAAGAGCAAAGAGCTTGCTCTCGTGGTCACTTGTACCTCAGAGTAACATCCTTTTCAAAAGTGCTTAGCAATGTTGAACCATCTCATACTTCTTTTGATAGCAACCTGGACAGAAAGAGACTTTCAAATATAATTGACCTGTGGCTTTTTGATTCTAACCATTCACTTGTGTGCAAATCTCCTTAATACATAACCTTAAAACTTAGATTCTATCTCAGTCATCAGACACTGCACACATCGGACCAAGACATTTCCCTAAATACATTCAACCTCACAGGTTTTATCTGCAACACAGCTAGAGAGAGCAGTTTATGGATCCATATCAAATTCCAGGAGGCATCACCACCACACAGGATAGTGTTTGCAGAATTCATAGTACTGGAAACTTGTTACCATGGCTGCTCTTTTTGGATTGTTCTTACATTTACTTTCTTCAACTTCTTTTTTGACATTTGCACTTCTTGAATCCATGCCTCAATAAATCTCCATGCCCTTTCTAGGTTCAGTTATAACTAATCATCTTCCTGCAAAAGTGCACAAGACAGCCTGAAACTATTGAAAAAGCTTCAAAACTAGACATTTGGAGAATGCCAAATGTGGTTTTAAAAGAAAAAAAAAACCAAGAAACCTACAACAAAACCCCACAGCTGCAGCACACTTGTAATTCTGTGCTGTAGATACCCCTGGGATAAAGGACATGATCCCTCAAGGTGCTAAACTGTGGCTGTAATTCAGCATTTCATCACCTCAGGGCTCAGCAGCTAAGCAGTCAGGGGAGTCAGTCTCACTTATCCCCCAGCACTACACAGATGCTCAGGAGCTGGGGTGGATTGGAATGAGATCACAAGATCATTATGTGATTCAGCAGTATCAGCTCAAATTATTGTTTGAAAAAAAACACAAAGCAGTGTTTGTATGTTTTTAGCAGTTCTCATATTTAGGATGGCAAAAAGTCATTCAAATCTTTCTAGCATACAAATAGCATCATTATACAGCTTGGACACCTCAGAATGGCTTCAATTAAAATTCATTTCCATGTTTACTGCAATTCCTCAATTATCAGCAACAGTTTTATTTGAAGACTTTGCTTGTTCTCCAACAGCATATGGGCACAAGTGTGCAAGACAGATTATGCCTGCAACATTGCCAAGCAGAATTTTTGCCTGGTACAGCACATTTTATTTTTGAAGGCTGAAATATAACTCTCTAAGAGAACAGACCCAGTTACAAAATGTACAATCACATCATACCGTAAATTAATGATCTGTTATATCATACCATGAATGCTTCATTTCCCTTTTCTCCTACCACGTGATATTTGTTTAAAAAAACAGAAAGAAACAAGAATAAATGCAAGCTGAGTGAAGACCTGTATATTTTGACAAACTGTCATGACCTTTGCCATTAAAATTTATATGTAAATGTTTCCAAGACTTTTTATTCAATTGAGAAAATGAATTAGCATTTTGAAGGTAAATATAACCTTTCTGGAAAAGATGACCCCCAAAGAAAGGTAAAAACCACTGTTAAAATTATATAATCAAAATTATGTTTGGAATGCCACTTTCATTTATATGGTTCACCCCCACTGAAAGTCAGGGTTTATATGTCATGAATACAGGCAACACGAGCAACAAGACAAAAGATGTAAATCCAGTGTACAGTAAAGGTCTCAGTTAAGGTGCCCTGAATTCTGAATGAAGCCAATCTACACATCCTATGTGCAAGCAAATATTAGACAAATCTATCCTCAGAGAGACATGGCAGAAAAAAAGGTAAGGCAATGGGTGTTCAGATTAATCTATTATTTTATCTATTAGTTTAATCTATTCAGAAAACTTAAATGCTATAAGGTAAATAAGAAAATGTTGAATATTATGTAACATTTTTTGTTTCAACGCCTTGGGTTTCCTTTCAACCCACATTTATGTTACATTTAAGCTACTTAAAACATTTAAACCTCAATCAGCTGTAAAAGCTTTTCTGTCACTGCTATAAACTGTTTCTTTTAACCTGACACCCTGAACCAGCAGAGAGCTGAGCATTGAGGTTAGAATAGTAAACGTTCTGCAGATCAGTGTAAAGGGAGAATTACACCTTGGATCAGGATGCACTGTGCAGCTGGCTAAAGGCAAAGAAAATACCACTGTAGGGGCTAATCTGGGATTCCTGCTTGGAGACTTAGTCAGGCAAGTCATCCTGGGTCAGTAGGGCTGTGCTAACTGTGTGGGCACCTCCTCCCAACCCCCTCCACCCCAGGGTTCTCATTTACAGCATCCAGCTCTTTCCCAAACACCACTGGAATCACTCACACTGCAAAGCACTTGCTCGGCATGAGTACTGCCTTCCTACTATCCCCACAAAAAAAATCAGCCTCCAGTCATAAAGCACTTTCTAGTAGGTCACAGTGCCTGAAAGCATAATATTTTCCTTCTCTATGGAATCAAAAAACATCTTTGGTCTAACAGGTTCACAGCTCCTCCAAAAGAGAGCAACCCCACTGAATTCAGGAGAGATGCATGACCTTGTGCTACCTCTGCTGGTGCCAAGGTACCCAGGAGATCTGACACTGGGCCCTGCCCTGCTTCTAAGTGCTGTCTTACATCTGAAATATAGTTTTCTAGAAAAGACAATGTTCCTGTTTAAATCCCACCTTCCTCATGCTAAAAGAGATTAAAAATTTCTCAACCAGGTGCAAACTACACTGAAAAAGCTGATGTGCCACTTCCATGCTACCAAGAGCAGTGCAAGGTGTGTGGGAAGGAGAAAGCTGTAGGGGAGAAATGCATATATTTTATACTGATGTCAAGAATCTCACTATACTTATCAAATAGGTTGCTCACCACTTTGCTTTTCCTTGAAAGCCCAGATCTTTTTACACTTCCACAATCTAGATTTGTGCACTGATTTTTTTTTCTCATATTCTGAGAAAAAAACCTACAGTTCACTGAGTTTCAGTTTAACTTGCAGATTCTCAAGAGCTTTGATGAATTCTCAATGTCTTGATTTCCTCTGCCTCCAATGCCAATATGAGGCTAAATCCTTAACCAGTTTTAGTTGTAACTGCTTGATTTCTGAAGAGCATATCCTACCAACGTGCCCAACTTGCCCACAGTGCTGTGCAAGTTGGTATCATCCCTGCACATTGCTTTAGGAACAGTAGGTGGAAGTGCCTTTGATCAAAAAATGTAGCCAGAGTATGATTTTCAAAATATTCACCTCCCACTGAAATCCAAACTCTACCCACCAGCTTTAAAGAAAACAGATTTAGGCCAGCACTGAACACTTCGGAAAACCCAAATCTGAAGTAGAATAACTGTGTGGGCACCACTTCCTAAATGAAATAGATGCAGACAAATCAGGTCCAATTAAATGCAAAGCTGCTAGAATTTACCTAAATCTATATTTGAACTTTTGTTGAGCTTTGAACAGTTCATTTTCAATTAATTTGCCATTTTTCCTTGCCTCCCAAATGCTGAGTGCTGGTAGCAACTGGGAGCTGGACTGCCACAAGTGTTGTTTCCATGGCATTTCCAGTCTGTTTGGAAGCCAGAAACATTAGAAAGCTCATGAGACAGCCTGTTTTCAAGAGTTCTCAAGCAAATTTTGGCTGATCCATGATGTTTTGATGACTTCAGGAAAACATCCAAACTGGGGCATATCTCATAGCCAAGTGAAGCCCAAAGCCTAGAGAAGTTTGCCTGCTACAAGATGTGACTTGAGGAAAAAAGGGATGGACAAATTTCCTGTGGTTTCTTAGGAGCATTTAAAGGCAGACAGAACAGAGATAGTAAAGAGATACCTGGAAATATAACATCAACCCATTGTTTTCCAATCAAAGTTTTCAAACTTTGCTAAAATCGAGCTCTCCTGTCACACAAAAGCATTCATTTGGGTGAAATTAATTTTGGTATGGTTTGAAGGTGGGACACTGTGTGCTAGGATCTCTGCCCTAGACAGGATAGGTTTCTATATGCAAGAGAAGAGGAATTTCTGTTTTCCCCATTTTATCCAAGGTAAGTATGGGCTCTAAACTCCTGACAAGATAGCAGTATAATTAGCAGTGGCATGAGCTTTTCCATCCATACTAGCCAGAGCAAAACCACAACTCTACAGTCAGGCTTTGCATCTGTAACTCACATTTTCATTCCTGTGACAGAGCCTTTCCTCCAGCAAGCTGGATATTAGCTTGTTATCAAGTTTTCCTTGAGTGTCAAATGGAAACCATAAAAAAAATAATAGTCTGTTCCTCTTGAACACTTGTAGCTGAGGTGCCAAGTTAAAGGAAATTTGTTATGGTGATAGCTTGCAGCTTGAGCAGTCAGGTAAGTAATGAATTTTCCTGGAGCTGGAATGATGTTGGAGAAGCCCATAGTCTGACCTGAGAGATGACTTTATAGAAAACTTCCAGTCCACCCTAACTTTGGTTACTGTGAAGCCATGCACACATTTTGATCTAAGCAATTTAGAGCTTCAGCTGCCTCCATCAACCAGAGGCAAATCCAGGAACGTGCTCATTTCACACCCTCTCCTGCTGCACACACTCCTTGACCAAGATTTCCCTACCGATTCTTTGAGCATCTAATCTTAAAAACCTATTGCAATGTAGTGGCAACACTGCTGGAAATATCCCTAAGCAGAAGCAATGCCTTGAGAGGAGGGTGTAGGAACATCCCTTCCACCCAACTGACCCTGCCATGGCTGTTTGCTCAGCAGAAGCACTTGGCCTCTGACCCAACGGATTCACTGCAGCTGCTCTTTCTATAAAAAGGAAAATTTCAAGGTGCTGCTCAGCACCTATTTCTGCACAGCTGGATTTGTCTGATTTAGGTCTACAGCTTGGTTTGGACAGTGACCTAAACACCTCATTGCATCCTTCCCTTGTTTCATGGCTCTGCCAAGCAAGAGCCAGTAGACATCAAGACCCAGCACACACATGCGACGTGGACACTCCATTCCCCTCATGCCATGGTTAGTTATATACAGCCTTCTTTTCAGCAGCACCTTCTGAATAACTGAGGTCCATCAGAAAGCTCAGAGGGCCACTGCTGGAAAGCAGCTACCAACAGCTTTCTAGCACTGCTTGCCCCACTGCCTGACTCATGGACGTGCAAAGAGCTGGCAGAACGTGTAGCCTGCAGCTTCCCCTCAGATCCCCAAAACATCTGATGTCTCAATGTATGTGCCCTGCTTTTCTGACCCCCAAGACTCCTTCCTTTCCTCAGGGAAGATGGCTTCATTATGAACAGAAAGCATATGACTTCAAATACAGATGTTTCTGCACATTCTTGGTGGAAGCAGAGCTGCCTGCTATATCTAGTGCCTCAATAAATCAGGAAAAAAAATCCCCAAACATAAAAAAAAAAATGAATATATTCATCTTCCCCTCTTTCCACGAAGTACTGAGCTCATCATTTTCTGTAATTCAAAGAGAAGATGAATGCTAAGTGTGATTCCAACTTCTCAGTGAAGATATAACTGTTTCCTGGCTCCAAATCTCAATCAACCACCATGCAAGAAAATGCATATGCATGTTTGTATTTCTTTTTTTGATCAATGTCAAGATTGCTTCCATTTTTTTATTTAAAAAGAAACTAAGAAAACATGACTTTAAAACTCACTGCAAAGAGTAGATTCAGCTAGAAGATCAAACTACGAATTGATTGCATTATTCAGGGTCACTGCAGCAAATTCCATGTATCAACAAGTTTAGTTACTTTTTTAGAAATCAGACACAGTACATTACCAGATCTTTCATTTTCTTAGCTGCACCACAGATTCCCAAAGAGCCCTGAGCTCAGTTTGTTTTTCTTTCTGCTGCACATAATGCCTCTGGCTTCTGCTGTGTGTGCTCCTTCATTCTGCATTTGAATTGCTTATTTTGAGTTCAGAAATGTGGCTGCTCTTTCTGGAATGGACTTCGAAGCTCATAAAACAGGTCAATCCATTCATATAAATATATTGATTTTAAGAGCACACGTAGTTAGGAAGAACAGCCTGGCTTTAGAGCAACATTCCCTGCTAATGCCTCATGAGCTGAGCAGGGAGATGAATTTTGCTCGATGTAATAGGTGGTTACTCATCAAAAGGTATGGCTGCAAATTTCACACAGCAGGACTCCTTTGTCACAACAATCCTCTGCTGCACAAGTCTCTTCTGCAGGAGCTCTGCGGGGCTCTAAGTGTTTTGACATTTCAATCAAGTTCTCTCAGTTGACAACTCATTTTTGGCTCTCCACAGTAAGCAGGTTAGCTCTGGAATTGCACACAGAGGGCGTGTGGAGCTGCTTCACCAGCTCACCTGGACTGCTGTGCTTCTCAATTCCCCAGCATTACACTCCATGGGAAGCATTAAGGAGATTACTGCAGAACCAAAACCAGCTTAGAAGACATTTCAAAGGAACAATTGGACATTTTGCCTGAGTCTGCTTGCTTTTCTTCAAATACAAAATAGATATATTTTATATGTTCAATGCTCAGTAATCTGTGTGTGAGAATTACTGAAAAAATGGATTACAACGTGTAATTTAGCTAATTCCTCCATTTTTTACAGAGGAACATTCCTGTTCACTCTTTTTCTTTTTTCTTTTTTTTTTTTTCTCCTTTTGTTAATTAAGTCCTAAATAAGATGAACTAACTGTGTTTCTTAATTTTAGTTAAATAGATAGTTAATGTTATGTCAAGCCACAATCTGGCTGCCATCATTTTCTAGAGCAAAAAAAAAAAAGCCCCAGAAAATCCTCTCTGAGATCCACCTAATTGAGTTTCCTTTCTCTTGTCCCTGCAGATCAAAGGGGTTTCCAATACATCTTTTTGACTTTGAAAACTCAGTCGAGTTGAAGCAGGGTAAGAAATGAGTATGTAATTGCCAGGGATAGAAGTTCTGTGACTTCTTACAGAGCCATGCTCTTAGAAATAAGTTATATTAAAAAATGAGACTGTTACCATTAAGCTTAGTAGTGAAAATTTAAATTTTGCTTTCAATTTTTAGATACAGAAGGAACTGTAACAGTTACTTTTACAAGGAAGAGAGAAACCTCTTTAATCTCAAGGATATATGCAATCTTGTACTACAAATAAGGCCAGTAGTACATATCAATACCTGAAAAAGATATTCTAATGATTTTTTAGAACATTAGAATATTTATTAGTAACTATTTATTGTAACTGTTGGAGAAGTTTCTCTGCAATAGTGTGAATTTAGATGAAGAAAATCCAGATGAAACTTGACCACAAAGAAGGAAACAAAGATGAAAAAATCTCAGCATTTTATGAGAAGTGTTTCACCATTAATATAATTTCTGAAAAATCCATTGAGTCTATGAGACAAGGATTTGTGAAGCATAATAATTGAACAATAACCATCACAAACTAATCTAATGATCAGGTTGTCTAGCAGAAGAAAGGTGCATGCAGTTCATAACTAATGAACCAAGAACAATACTGAGTTTACAAGGCAAGTGATAAAGGCACTGCAAAAGTCAAACTTTTTAAAATATATAAAGTATGACACTACATGTGAAGACACAGTTTACAATCAAAGACTAAAAATTGTAAAATATTAAGTCCTTTGGAGTCTTCTAGCAGTACCTTATCTTATTTTTTATTGCTTCAGTCAAGCAGGTTTCTTAATGAACTGTTTACCATAACTAAGCAAAGACAGACAGGTAATAAAGTAGATTAATTTGGCTATAAAGTTTCTTCGATTTTCAACATTGATTATTCAGCACTAACATTAGCAAGTACTTTTTTTTCCACTAGAAAGATCATGCAACTTCGTGTGTTAACCATAATTCTGCTCCAGTTAGTCAATTAATGTCTGCAGATATGCAAAGATTAGGACTTCAAACTAATCCACTTTACTGTAAGATTTTCCTCTTTTTATCCATCACTTTAGTAAAATAAGAAACCTTACACACCCTACCTCTTTTAAGAAAACAAATGCATTTGAGATAGACAAGTTAATTCAAATACTGGAACTGCAGTCTTCATTCACATTTAGTGACAAACAACATGAGACCAAAAAGCACTGTCCTTGAAATCCTACTTATCACCCTTCAATAGTCAACACCTTTACCATCCTTCAGACACAGGCCAAATCCTTTTATAACTCACAAAAGCAAAGATTTGGAGGTCAGATGTTTACCTGAGAAAAACACACTCTCTTTCTGCAACTGTGTGTGTCATCTTGGTGTGAAGGAGCCACACAGCAGCTCCTCACTTGGTACCTCTGAAGAAAGCCAAACTTCAAGGAAGAGAGCACAGAAACAACCCTGACCCCATCCCCACCAGCTGAGGAGCTGAGAAGATCAGAGCTTATCAAGGCTTGGTTCACCAAGGCTACCAAACACTACACACCTTCCACAGGCAGGTGATTAAAATCATTTGGGGTTCATTTACTGAGGGGTTTTATGCTTCAAACACATACCTACTTGGAACCTTAAAACACAAGAGCTTGTCCCAAAACCTGGGAGGCTTTTACTAGGACTTTGATGAGAAACAGTTCTGGAGCATATCTTTTATATAATGAGGTACATAAAGTTTGTCTATATGTTACATACCTATTTACATGAGTAGAGGTATAGTCAAGTGAAATTGAGAAAACAAATGCAAAATAGAGAAAATAAGCTGCTGATGCAAAGCCTACAAGCAGCCTTTACTTCCTTCTAATTTTCTATGGATACAATATTTGCACCTGCTTTTCTCTGCTTTCCACTCCCTATCACATTCTGCATTGTGCCACGTTTTATCTTAACTTATCTGTGCTTCAAGGCAGCTGAAGACATGGAAAGTAAAGACCAAATCTGAATGTTTCTGAATATTGGAGCAGGAGATCATTTTAAAAGAAAGAAATAGGATTTTTTGTATTCCTATCATCTGACCATCAGATGTGCTTGTCTGCCAACACTGGGAGGAGGCTTCTAAATAGAAAATTCTTAGTTCATATGACTTTTCCTGACTTTCTCTTGTTTATTAAAGCCCCAGTGTGTTGTACTGTTACCTCTCTTTTGTTTAAGATCTAGGATGGTCTTAAGTAAGACAGATAGTCTGTTTTTAGTGCTGTGGCATGCATCTGTGTATGAATAATGACTATCACAGACAGACTGATTAATAGTAATTTTATATTGTGGGAAGAGGCTAGAAAGGAGGACATTGTATAGAATATTTATTAACGAGGTACAGTCAGCACCACACAATGAATAAGGAATGGGAGGAAAGAAAAGGAGAGAGATAAAGGGAAAACTGTGCCCAGAAGCTCCAGAGAACATGGGAAGTAGGTGGCCAAGCAGAACAGTAGAAAACAAGAAAGAATATGAATGAAAGGCAGTGAGAAGTGAGCAAGAGAGTCATGTAAACTTAATTCATGAGCATGAAGGGCCTCTGATTAATTCTCTAATGCAGGTAAGGAGCAGAAATGATCGCAGTGGTACCTCCCTGGCAAAACAGTAGTATTCATTTAAAGGGACAATCTTTATCCTGAACTAAACTGATCAACACACAGTGTAACTGTATCAGCAGAGCCATAGTCTTGAGTTTCAATCACTTAAACCTGCCATTCAAACACTAAATCACAGTTTTCAGATTAAAGATCTGCCAAAGCAAGCACCCTCTGGGATTTCCCTGCTCTTGGTATCAGCATCTAACAATGCTTTCCAAAAAGTCCCAGCCTGAATATCTGAAGTCTCAGACAGATCATACAGGAACTCCACTATCTATAGCTGGAGAGGATATATTTCCAGCTTACCACTAGTAATCTTTTCTATTAATTTAGCCATTCCTGACAAATAAAGCACAAGAAGCTTACAAGATTCAAAATTATTTCTAAGACAGAGATGTTTGCAACAGTTGCCACTTTTTTTCCATGCTTATCACATTCTAGCCATTTGCTAATAGCTTCTAAAATTCTCAGCAAACCAAAGGAAAAGCCTTAGAGAAGAAAAAAAGCCCAAACATTTTTACCATGCATGTATTAGAGCTGAAAGCACACTTGGAGAGTCCTTCTGACACTGAGAGCAAGAAAGGAAACACAACATACCTCCCATCCATCACAAGACAAGCTGTTGCCTCTGTGGGCTGTATGGTAGCCCTTCAGCAAAACAAATAAATGGATACATAGTAAAGATAAATATAAACTATTTTTATTTTTCCTAGTGGTGTTTATTTCCACACTGGTCTTTTTCAGAAGAGGCAGAAATAACCTTTTCATCTTTCTCTTTGGGAAGTTACTCTGTGTGTGCACATCCATGGCCAAAACATTGCATAATGCTCAGCACTGACCTCTCTTTCCAAGTAAGAAATATTGCAATAGTGCTAAGTAATACCTACTTTTTCACAATTTTCTCTTTGTTTGTTTGTTTTTTTTCCTGAAAATAATGATTTCCCTGTCAAACAGCAGAATTCCCTGTGAATCACCACTGTGTCAAAGAGAAACTCAGAACCAATATGAGACCTTCAGTCCCTATTCCCAGTCACATGCTCATCCACTAATGAAGCTAGATTTCAGTCCCTTCTCTATCCTAATCTCTTCTTAGGAAAATAGCAGTAATTTTTTTCCTGTTACTCCACTTGGTCATAAAAAATTAGTATAATTGCCATTCTGGTTTATTATGTTTTTCTCAAAACCCCACACTTCCTCATTTAAAGTACAACAGAGAAGTATCATTACTGTAGCTACTTTTTGTTGTTGTTGTCATGTTGCTTTGTATATCAGTTATTACTCTAAGGAAGTTATACAGAGCTCAGCTGGAAGAAAGTATAATGGATTTTACCAATCTATTTTCTTTCTGTTTATGCTTCTCAAATATTTCTATTTTCAATTTTTTCTTTGTTCCAATATCCATACAATATGACTTTTTGTTGGTGTTGTTTGATTCAGTGGATAACTGCCTTAGTGACATGCAAAGCCAGGCAAAAAACTCATTTGCAGTATATAATTCCTGTTCCCAGTCACTACTCCTGTCAATCAGCTGGTCTCAGGCTCCTGCAGAAGTATGCTAGAAAATGTATTTTCCTTGTTATTACCTATAATCAGTGTGAAAGGAGAAAGTACATTATTTCCTCTACAGTTGTGCTGTATAAAAAAAAGGTGTTAAACCTTACCAAGATTCAGCAGCTGCAGATGAGACAAAATCTCAGTTAATTTCTCAGCATCAAGTCTTTCTGCATCAGATTTTTTTTGACCCTACCAGTTTGCAGCTGCCAAGGCAGATGATCAAAGAGGCCATATGCAGTGACTGTCCCTTACAAGCAGATGAAATATGGTGAGAGAAAAGAATATTTTCACTCCTTCTCCTTTGCTGCTGTTTGGCCTTTTGTGCTGAGCAGGATGTTCTTCCAGAAGAAATTACTCACATTCAGCACCATCTCCCTGTGAGGTTTTTTCTGCCCTAGATAAGGACCTTTTCTTCTGAAATACAAAACATCATTAACATGGGGTTTGGAAGATGCTCTGTTATAGGCATTTAGGGGTCAAGTTCTCTTTGCTAGATGTAGTAGACCATACAGAAGGTCATCCACTTGTAGGATAGCCTAAAGAAGGCACATGTCACCCCAGAGTATTTGCTGGGATGCCACGGTGGGAACTGGTGAGGGAGTAAATGGCATCTACAAAGATGCCATAAGCACTGGCAAAGTACTGACAAAGATAACAGTAGTAGTCTCATAGTCACTCCCCAGCACGTGTATGTGTGAGCCCAGGAGCTGCAATCCCAGCATCCTCTCAGAGACATGGATTGAAACACAGATCACCCCATGGCAGCTCTCCATAACCACCACAGGCACCAGACACTGCCCACAAGCAGAGCAGGCTCACCACTTGTTTTTCCTTTCTCTCTCATTATTATTATTGCTCCCAGCTTAGATATGTGCTGTTCCAAAGAGGCAGTCTTGCAGGATCTTCAACCCCACACTGTGGAACAGGAGCACATAGAAACGACATTACCAATGATGTCCAGCCCAGGGTTGAAGGGAGCAGGAGTGGGTACAGTTCCAGCAGGTCCCTCCTGCCTGAAGTACTTACATGGTGAGTACAAAGGGAACCTGCTCCTGATGTTTCTGTCCACTTTGGATGACTCCTTTCCTTTTCTGGATTTTTTTGCCATTCATTTCCCCATGTGTCTGAAGTGCACCTTGAAGAAATTCAGTTGTTTAAATAATAAAAAGCTGGAAAACTCTATTAATTGGGTGTCATTTATTTTAGTCACATACTGTGAGCACAAATTCTTGTCTGTGACAGAGGAGTACATGGATGAATAGGTTGGTGGCCTTTTAAAGAGCACAGCCTGCTCAGAAATGTGGGGTATTTATCATCTGCATTTCTTGTATATATCCAAATCATAAAGTAACTCCACTTTAGTCTTTTTTACCATTTCATATAATTCTGCCCATTTCAAAATTACATTTTTGTTCCATAAAATGTAAAAGCTTCTTAAAACTGCTTGGAAGGAGACCATAAGAAATAAAGACCACAAGAAATAAAACCATCACAAAATAAGATAAGCTGTATTTCTTTTTAACAGCTCATCATCAGTTTTCTCAAGAGAATACTTGTTTCTGTGGAAAGAAAACCACTTTAGCTGAAGTAATTCCTCAGATTTTTAATTAGTACATTCCTCTTCAGGACTTGTCTTTTAATAGCTAATTCCCTCACCTGCCCATCTTTCTTAATTCTTGAAAACAATCCTCTCAGCAGTCCCAGCAGTGATGTGTTTTGCACGATGACATTTAAAGATGCATCGTTAAAGACCTGATAAAACTGACCAGCTCAGAGATTCATTTTGGAGTGAACATAGTATAGAATACCTGCTAGGTCTGATTTTATTTCATTTAATGCAAACAGAAAAGAACAGAGGCAATATTTCCCTGCAAGAAGGCCTTGCATAGCTTGAGAAGCAGTAAAAGGCACCAGGTACCCCAGCAGAATCCAGCTTTTGAGGAACAGCTTCCATCACAGACTGATGGGCTTTTCAGGCCACTCAGTTTTGTATCACTAATTGCTCTCTCTCCTCCGAGTGTTGCAGACAAACAACCCTCCCCCTTCCTCACCAGGTCCCATGAGAAACTTTTGCTGTATCCTTGCAAATAGCTCAGGACCTTTCCAGGAGCATAAAAGAGCCTGTATGCTCTCCAGAGCTCTGTGTACTTTCACAGGTGTGAACCTGTCAGTTTAAGTTATTGTCTAGGAAACCTGAGAAAATTAAGTTAGAACAATATTAATATTTTATCTCCTATAATCTTTCCAGTTCAGCACTGAAGATCTCATGAGCACATTTTACAGTGTGCCTTCAGATATGTGAGGAGGACAGTCCAAAGCTCCAACCACTTCTTACACACAGTGTTCAAGTAAACACAGAAACTTCTCTGAAAATATGGGAACTGTAAGTGGAAGAAAAAAGAAATTCCTTAGAGTAAAATGCATATTCCTCTTTGAAACTGCTATATAAGTTCTTTTATTGTAAGGCTTCAAATTTGAAATCAACTGATCTCTTATTTCTGCCTGGTCTACTGCTGCTCAATGATTACTTTTATATAAACTTCAAGAGTCTCTGTTCTATTTTAAAAATATATATTTCATTCTCTCCTTCACACAGAAGCTAGGTTTTTTTCTCAGCAGTGATTCTATTTGTCTCAGTGCCAGTATCACTGAACCCAAACAAGGTTGTTTGCTTTCTTCTGCAGTTTGAGGCACAAGAAGAATAAACCCAGATATTAAAGTGGTACAAGCACTGCCGTAGTGAAAGCAGCCAGTCAAGGCAGTCTGGTATTGTGCACACCCACACAGGCTGTAAAACAAAAATTAGGAACATTCCAGGTTTGTATTGCAGGGCCACAAGTGTGAGAAATTTCATCTCCATCCCCTCCAAGTGTCCTCTTGTCTGTAATAAACATGGATACTTGGTATTACTGCAACTCCTAATTCCTCAGGTGCATTTTTATCCTTTTATTTCCCTCTGTAGAATAAACACAACAGAAGAAACATATTACACCCCAAATGCTGGAAGACCACCCTGTCAAGCACCTTGGTTTCTACTCCAGCACTCATCATCTTCAATTCTGCTGTAGGACTAGGAAAACTTTATTGACTTCACCTATTTTTAGCTGAAGCACAGAACCATATATCAGAAAATCTGGATCATCAGCCTGATTTAATGGTATAGAAGGACTTTTGAGCATTTTAAGACAGGGTGATTCATCACAGGGACTGATTCCCAGGGCTCTGCTTTGTGAAAGGCTTGGTTGAGTAAGCACCACACAAAAGCTGGAATGGAAAAACAGTAGAAATATTCAGCAAGCACTGTTTTCTTTTTCAAGGTATCATTAAAAACAATAAATGTTTTTACAAAAATAATTGTCTAACAGCTTCTGGAAAAATGAGAAAAAGCACAATATTGGCTAACCAATGACTGTTTCAAATCCAGCTCAGCTGATTAAGCAGTGTTGATGAAACTGAGAAAAACTGTCAGGATTGGTTTCAAAGGCACATAAAAAGAAAAAAAAAAAACCAAACCAGTCTGTGAATGAGAATGTTCTATTTCTGGGAAAGTAGGATTGCTTTTGAGAGGGCAGAAATAGAAGTGACTGCTTAAAACATATCATTCCTGCAAGAGGTGGTATCAAGTCAAGAGCCTGGACTGCTGAAAAATCTGCTGTGGCTGCAGGGATGGGTGAAAGGTCCAGAGTCCCTGGCTGCCAGGTTCTGCCTGTAACCAAGAGCTGGAATTTGGTCTTGTCCACAGGATCCTTCGGTGGCTCAGATTTGCCAGGAACTGTCACTAGGAATGGATCAGGTTGAGAGCAGGAGTCAACACAAGGTGCAGTGAGAGAAGCTGAGGTGGGGTGCATGGACAGCAGATGGGGACCAGAGGGCTCAAGACCTATACAGATATTCAGGGCTTGCTGTAAGAGTGAGACATTCTCCTCTCTTCTTGAAACAAGTGCTTTTCTAACTCTTCCTGAGGCTCTGTGCTGTTGGGAGCATGGTAATGTTTGTAACTCCCAACACTTCACCATACAGTGTGCAGCAACAGGCTCTCATGAGGATCAGCAGCTCCCCGTGCAGAGCACAAGCCTCCCTTTGAATTTGTGCAGACAAGATGAGGATGACTTTTATCCAAGAAAAGAAACATGTCATATAATAGAAAAAGGTAGCAAAATACAGAGAGGGAAAAAGCACTTAATGAATTTTAAGGGAAAAAAAAAAAGAAGTTGGACATTAATTTTCAACTGTCTGAGATCTTGCCAGTCCTACAGATTGATTTCTAATGTCACAGAGAAATGACATTATTTGTTTGTCTGAGCCTTTAATATTTTTTTTCCCCTGTGCATTTCTAATTATTTCTTCTTCTGAATAATTAGAGCTGAAGTTTTAAACATGAGGATTTTGAACTAGCTAAACAGGGTTACCTGCACGAAGTCTAGAGACTATTACAGGATTTTCACAAAATACAATGAGGAAATAAACCCTACTTAGTAAAAGTTATTTTATTGAAAATTGCCTTTTAGCTTTGCTTCTAATGCCTGAAATGGAACCAAATATCTCAGTGCCTAATAAAATAGAAGCTTTATTTAAAGGACCTAAAGAAAAAGAGTATTGGTACAGATTTTTACTAGCCCTGCTTTTGCAAGTAAAGCTTTTATATTAATTAGTGTCTCTACATGCTTATAGATTTGGAGATGTCCCAGAAAAAGAGTTTCTAGGGATTGGAAGCCTCTAGCAGACTTCAGCAAAATATAATAGGTCAGAGTAGAAAAGGCCATTTATTTATTCATTTCTCTATCCATCCCATTGTAACATAATGAAACAGCTCTTGTAAATTAATATTAAATCAAGATCCTAGGTAAGTAAAGCCTTACATTACTTTTGTATGCGATACCTTTATAAACAGCATAGAGAGGAGGAAGGTGGACAACTTTAGCTTACAGGCATATCACCATGCTCTCAAACCTTCAAAGTTGCATTTTCCAGGCAGCTCCCCTTGCATTTCAGAGGGATCCATTAGAATGAGTGTGCAAAAAACAATGAAATTTTAATTCTCTGGGACTTGCAGGCCTGCACCTGACTGTTGAATTCCATACCCTTTCAGAAGGAATTGGTCTTTCTGAAAATGCTTTCTTTTCACTTCAACTTTCAGAGAAAAAGTGACTGGTGTAATTACACCCACTGTCAATCTCAGCTCTTCTCTCTACCTTTTCAGCCACCCGACAAGTGAGGTTGGACAGAAGGCAGCAGGATTAGGCCATGGAACTGGTCTGGGAACTCAATTCTTTTACTATTTTCACAGAACTTCTTTTGAAATGGTTAGGTGACCATTCTGCTATAGAGAAGTCTTTGAAGAGATTAATTTATCTTCTTTATGCTGGAAATTATCTGGTTTTTCATAGCTAACCCCCAGCTGGTTACATGTAAGAAACACTAGTATTTAATATTTAATTTGAAAACTTCTTAACTGTAGCAGCTCCTATGCTAGTTTCCTCTTAGTTTAAAAATCTATCTTTACTAAAAGAAAGATGTTTGTCTGAAGGGCATTTCTGATGTTTTGCTTCAGTTACAATGGATTTTTTTTCCATATTTGTATTAAGATCTAAAATACTAGCATGTGACCATCCATTGATTCTCACGTAGAAATGGAAGGCATAAAATAATCAAGTACATGGAGACTAATCAGCAGAAGAAAAAAGAAAAAAAGGAGGAAAGTGAAAACTAAACAAAATCTATGTGCTCTTGGACAGCACAAGAGAAATATTTGTTCAGAGGAAGATGACAAGATTTATTTTCCTTGGCAGCTGGGAAAGACACCCTGATACACCAGAGGAAAGAGCCCAGTTAAGGCAATTAAATAAGCAGTAATCAGAAGCTGACCAAGTTGAAAGCTTTTCAAAATTAAACAGTCATGTTTGTGAGAGATAAAATTCCTGTATGCTGGGGTAGTTCATACATTTTCTTTCTTGCTGTGGCTCCTGTTTGATCAGTCAGGGAACAGTATTAAACTTATACGTTAGTGTAATTTACTTTATACTCTGTTACAAGTTAGACAAATGCATTGTCATGGTAAATTTGGGTCAAGAGAATAAATTTGTATCACATTTCTCTGCCTTCTGCCTTTTAGTTTGACAATTTTGTTACTAAAATCATAAATCTGGTTGAGTTCATCATGAAGACAATGTGAGAAAAGCAAAGCTAACTGCACTGTCAGCCTTGAGAGCTCTCACTTAGGAGCAGGGATTACTGCCCTGCCCAGAAACAGGACTGGGTTTATTACTCATAGCTGCCTCGGGGTAAATATCATATTTTCCTCCCTCCTAAGACCTCTACAGGATGATAGTCTGGGTGCAATCACAATGGAGAAAATCCTTGAAAACACAATAAACAAGCCTGATTCAGGCTGCATTCATTTTTCCATTTGCTTCTGCACACAGAAGCAAAACATAGCTTGGGTAGAAATTGTTTATGTCTTATTCTAGTAATTTTGCCATGGCATAACCATCTTTTTCCAGCCTGCTGGCTCTAATTGTACATGAGGAAAATATCAACCTTGCAGGTTCCCTGTGTCTGCCAGCCAGCTGCAGACAGAGTGGGCTTGGGCTTTGTGTGCTCCTTGTGCCATTGAGTTTTACTGCCTTAGCAATACTGCAAGGACACAACGTGATAAAGCCCAGAACTGAATAACCCAGTTGGCTTCAATAGGTAAGTAAAAGGAAGGCAGTAATACAGTCTCTAAACATGCAGTGAACTCAGTGGGAAAACCTTTCTGATGATTTCCCATGAGGTATGGAAAGCTTAATTCAATTATTCATCTATATGCTTTTATTGCAGCTTATCGTCCTCCTCCCTGTCTCTCCACCAAGCTTGGCCCTGCCCCAGAAAAAAGCAACCACCAGGCCCCTAACAAAATCCTTCACATCCCACTCCTTTTTTAGAGGTTAGATTGAATTTTAAGGGATAGAGTCAGTAGCCCAAATTATGCCATTATGCTTAAGCACATGCTTAATTAAAAGATTAAGTATTGGGAGTTAAATATAACTTTAAATGCCTTGTTCAATGAGGCCATAAAACAGAACTTCACTTTCCAGTCTAATTTTCAACTCTTGTTTTCTTTTCTACAGCCATATGAGCAGTCTCCAACCAAGCTGCTACATTGGGTCCATAAAACACATCAGGACTCGACTACCTGCCAGCTGCACCTACCAAACAGGCTGTTGCAGCTTCCAAAATGCCTTCCACTGTTTTGCCAACCTCCAAATAGCTTTTCTTGCCCCAGGGCCTCTCTTGCCTCTAATAAATGTAAAATTACAGGCCCTTGCCATTACATGGTGGTTTTATCAGCCTTAAGGAACTATAGGAATAACATCTAGCATGTCAGTTTTGGGGGAGCCCTTTGCAATATTGCAGCATGCTGCTTTGTTGAGTGTTGGGCCACAGAGTTTTTAAAGTTGAATTGTGCAATTTTTGTTATAAACTTACATGCTCTAACAGTTTTTTGTTTAAGTTTCCCCTCAAAGTACCCGTGCTTCTGCAGATTAGTGGGTTTCTAAAAAAGCTCTCAAACCTGTGTCGTGGATGGTCTTGTGTTCCTTAACCACATGGCAGCTTCAGTGCTCTGGAACAGGAGAACTAAATTATCCAACGTTCAGTGATTTGAGAGCTTCTTTTTCCCCTTGAAAAAACACATTTCTTTTTCAAAATAACTACATTACCCTATCCTTCTGCTTGACAAGGCTTTTGAAACCTCAACATGAGCAGGTTAAGAAGCACAGCTTACATGCAGCGTGGATACTGCCAAGAAGTTGCTTCAGTAACAGTTCCCAAGGTGCTTTTCAACAGTTCTTTCAGCACATTATGCTTAAAAGGACACACAGCTTTTAAGGATTTTCATTAACCTCATCTAGCAAGAAACAATCTACAAAACCCCAGCTCATCAGGGAAAAAAAAAAATAAAACAAAAAAACCCCAACATGTATATATAGATTTTGCAGAAAGCAAAATGATGGAATATTCTGTTTGATATTTTGAAACAGAGGTTTCAAAGGGAAACCAGAACAAAACACAAGAGAAAAAAAAAGCCCATACTGTGTTCTTTAGCTGTGGAGAAGATACCTGTGAGTAATTCTGGCAAGGCAGGTGTCCTGGGGAGGGCTTGTGGGTATTTTTTTTTCCTGGGTGTTAATAGTTGTGTGGTGTTGCTTCAAAGCAACAATAGCAGGCTCTGTTTAAGAGCTTACTTTCAGGTGAGACTGGATGGGTCTGGTGCTTTCTTAGATGCTCAGCCTGTCACTAAGCCTGGAGATGCTGACCTGCTTGCATGGACCAGGTGAGTAGCCTAGTATTGGTTGGGAGTACTTTTTCTTCTGATTTAGACACTCTTGAGTTTCCCCTACTTAAAAGGTGAATTCTGATTTGTATTCTAATAAAGCCTCATCTTAGTCTGAGGGAATTTGGATCTTTGCAGAGAGCTTGCTGTAGAGGAAGGCGTGCTTCTTTCAAAGTGCTGACCTGCTGGCCTCTCCCAATAGGAAGCTTTCAGAACAGGTTCCCATGGTTGTTGATGTATTGTATGTGTAGACCTTAAATGTTCCTGAATCAAGTGCCAAAAGAAGCCTAAAAGTATTTTCTTTCAAAATAAAAGAAAGAGATGCTTTACTCTGGGTATTTGGAAATGTCAGTATTGCTGAAAATTGTTAGAATTTGCTTGTGTACTTCCAAGGTTGGAGCATGTGTTTAATGGGAACAAGGGATGTGATTAAAAAAAGAGGTTTATCAGCTGCTTGGTTGTTAGATTGAGTCTCTATGAATGTTTGGGTTCTGAAAGGGAGTGAGTGAAGAAGTTGGAAGCTGGCTTCACTTCAGGCTTTCACTGTGTTGTCTTTACAGAAAACGTGACTTTAAAGAAGCAAAGAGTGTTGTTGGGGAAGAAAATGGCACTAGAGGCATTTGTGTATTTGCTACAGTGCTGAAGCAGTTGGGAGTTGCTGCTGAGCAAGCAAAGGTTTGATGGCTCAAACACAAAATGACCTTTGACTTGAAACCAAGGGCTGGTGTGAGGAGGAGGATGCTGCCTGACCCCTCTGGAGTCTCCATGGAACTGTTGTAGCCACACCTCTTGTTGGTCAGTTAAGTCAAACTTTGCAGTTCTGAATGAAGTAGGTTTTGAGGAATGAGGTCCTGATAAGGAAGTTTAATGTAAGCTTAATTTATAGGAGTAATGACACAAGTAGCCTCCTGAAGCCCAGACCCCAAGGCTTGGGAGGCACCTCTCAGTCCTCTCTTCCCACCTTGCTCTTCTTGGGTGCAGGCAGTGTGTGAAAGCTGCTGGAGCAGCATAAAATAAGGATAACATTAAATAGAATAACATTCACATGTTTGCACATGTTAAAAAGCTGTTACAAAACGAGCATTACAAAAGGCTTTTTTTGTTTTCTTTTTTACTGACTTTCTGGATTCAGTGGGAAGATTACTCATAATCATAGATTAACTTATTAAATCCTCAAAGCAATATATTCCAGCATTCATTGAGGATGCTCAGATGAGTAAGTAAATTGGAGGGTTAACAGCCTGAGAAGTGTTACATTTGCAATGCATAGCCAGTTCTAAAAGCTCCTTCACAAAGCAGCTGGTGATAATACAATGATGCTGCACAAGAAAAAGATTGTTATCCAGCTGTCAACTGTCTTACTTGTTTTCATCCATCAAGTGGTTTAGAGGGCTATCTTCCTACGCTGCCATCATTTAGGCCTCATAGCTGTGACATTTTATGCAAATATAAATGATCTGTATGCCAAAAAAAAAAAAATCTCACCCCCCTGCCCAAGGTGTGATCCTGAAACTTCAAATATTCAACAGATCTTTCTAATCAAAATACACAGATGTATGTAGAAGAGCATTTCCTGGCTTGAAAGTTCCCCCGAGTAGTTAATATGCACCATTTTTTTCCCCTTTTTGTTCCTTGCCTTTGATTTTATGTTTGTTTCTACTTTTTATCACAGTTCTTGCAATAAATTACATGTGCTTGTGCAGCAATAGGTCTTCAGATAAATTAGTTGCTCCCTCCTTTCCAGCTATTTCAACAGTAGTAATTATTCATAGTTAAAAGTGAGAACACAGGCACACTAAACATCCATTTTTCCTAGCGTTATTGCCATTAAAAAGTCTTAATGTTTTCTCTTCTCAATGCTTTTACCTCTGAAAGGCATATTTTTAAGTGTAAATATCTACTTTTGTTTAAATAATGCTTTTTATGGTTAAGCTTTAGAAATTTGAATAGATCTTGATCCAAAGAGTTAAAAATCTTGTTCTGTCTCTCACAGCTTGGGATGTTTAGTCAATCTGAAAATGCTTTGGTAGGAATCAATGAATATAGTCCCAATCTGCTTTTCAATGACACTTGCTTTCTAGATGTATTTAATCATTTGAATCTTTCAATATGTGACATGTAAGAACCATAATATCTGATTAAATTTAATTTAAATTACTGAATTTCTCTATAGGAAATATTAATGAAGTAGTGGTAATGTGCATTCATGGTTTAAGATGAAAATTAGTATCAAAAGTTAGGTGGTGGATGCCCCATTCCTGGAAACATTGCAGGTCAAGTTGGATGGGGCTCTGAGCAACCTGATGTAGTTGGAGAGGTCTCTGCTTACTGCAGGGGCATTGGACTAGATGATTTTTAAAGGTCTCTTCTGACCCAAGGTGTTCTATGATTTGTTGATACCTTGTCTGTAAAATTGTGTGGAGTTCTCTCTGCCCCTTTCCAAGCAGAGCTGAGGCAGCAGGAGCAGGGCTGATCTCTGTTGTGGTATTTCTAATCTATTCCCATGAGCCTGAGTGACGTTTTCAAACATGAATTAGCTGCAGGAGCTGAACTGGACTGGAAATAAGCTTGCAATGCAAGCTGCAGTTAAATCCCATTGCCACTACACTCCTGGCCTTTCTACTACTGCTGTTCTGGGATTTGCTGGGTCTCTGCTGCTGAGGGGTTTATTTGGACTGCTAGCTGCAAAGGAGAAAAGCAGGAGGCTGGTCCCAGCTCCATCCCTGGCTCATGGAGATGATTTTGTGTGTGCCAGCATGCTCAGGAGCCCTACCCAGCCTTTTAGTCTTACATGGTTCTGCCTTCAATCCCCAGGAGCTGGGATACTGAGAGAAGCATTGAACTTTGACTTGAGGTCAGGTATTAAACTTGAATGAATTCCGAAGGACTTAACAGTAAATACTAAGATGTAATAGTACTGACCTGGCTGCATGTTCAGCACGTGTGGTTCAGCTGGGAATGGTATTTGAATAAATCTGTGGGACCTGGCATGTGTTTTGTAATACAATATTTACTAAGTTGTTCATTCTGCTCATTGCAGCTGTGTAAAACAGAGGAAACAAAACAGGCTGTGTCTGTCCCCAGAATAGATAAAACCTTTTCCTCCACTTAGCTGATACTGCCTAATGCTTGTAATCAATCTTTCTAAACTTCTGCCCTCATTGTCAAGATGTGTACGTGAGTCCTTCAGCCTAATTTTGCATCATGTAACACTCTGTTTCTTTTCTATGTTTTTCTTT
>NW_008600822.1:24598-55639 GCF_000691845.1 Merops nubicus
TTAATTTCTTGTAGACTGACAGAGCCTGGTGCAGGGAGCAAAAACAGTTTTACCTCTGTTTTGCTG
This sequence comes from Merops nubicus, assembly GCF_000691845.1. Lineage (NCBI taxonomy): Eukaryota > Metazoa > Chordata > Aves > Coraciiformes > Meropidae > Merops > Merops nubicus. The sequence continues at coordinate 24,665 of NW_008600822.1, forward strand.
TTCATTATTTTATACATCCCTGCTGCAATTCATAAACCCATGCCAATGTCATTTTCCCACAAAGTCAGTGCTTCCTAAGGTTCTCTTGCCAATTAATTGGAAGTACTCTTGACAGAAATGACAGATATGCCTGAGGAAGAACTAGTGTCTAGGAGAGAGTGTTAAGATAACTTATAAAGCTGAAATTAATAAGTAGATGAGTTTCTGATTATGCTCTTGAATAAAGTGGCTAATCAATAAAACACACTTTGAACAAAAACACTCATTCATTATAAGTGCAGGGGCTTGTCTGTGGCTAGAAAAGAGAAAATATGAGCAAAATATGCCTTTGTGATGTGAACAGGACTCTTACAGTTAAGTCCTTAATGAAGTTCCTATATTTTCCAGAAACACTGTGTAAATCTATTGTAGTCAGGACAAGAAAAATAAGTAGGGATGGCTGTAGGATGTGTTGGTTGAGGAATATCTCTTTTTTCTTTACTGGTATGAGACATCTTCATGCCTGTCTCCTCATTTTATACAAAACAGCCCTTAGGACCATAGCTGCCACCTATTTACCAACTGAACAGGTTGGCATTATAAAGTGTGCCTTAGTGCAACGATTTTTCTCCTTTTGCATTTTTTTCTGAATCTACCTTCAGTACCACTTTTAGGGCCCCCTGAGCACTCTCTTTCTCTATGTGGGTAATGTAGGCTTCCCTGTAGCTGTCCTATCAATGAAAAATTTGACTTCTTAGGTGTCCATCAAGCCCAGTGGATGCAAGACCATGAAGGCTGTACCATAACTCTTAAATGCCTCCTTGCAGTCTTTTTGTCACTTATTATTTATATTCTAACTTCTATTTATTCATTGCAGGAATAAAACCTGCAGCGAGGCAGGTTACTTTTTATTCAAAAACTATCAATAAACTAATCTTTTTTTCTGGGCATCTATCTTTCATTCTGTCTTTTCTGTGTTTTTCATTATGATAAACCAGAATCTTTTTCTTTCAAGATTTATTGACTCTGAGATTCAACGCCATGCTACCCAAAACTGCTGATAGCCACTATAAATTAAGTCTTAACTATTTGTAAGCAAAGTGCTTTTGATTTCTTGCCTGTGAGGTATGCTGCTCTTCCCATGAAGTTTTCCTGATACTGAGGTCAAGTTACCACACCTAAATTATGGAAGTTTCCTTGACAGTTGTTCGAAAGCTCGTTCTTACTAAACTACAAGACTAAATCACACAGAATCACTTGCATATGTTGTTTAGTCAGGATAACTGCTGCCAGGAAATGCATTTTCCAGGTTTTTTTTTCTCTCCATATACTTCCTGAAATAGGCTCTTTATCAAGGATGAGGTCCTGTGTAAACAGCTTCAAAATGGGAATTTATGGGGACAAGGACAGATCTGTAAAATTACATCTTGCCACATGCTCTTAGAGTGACCATGGCAAGCAGGTAAGTCTGGGCTTTGCTGAAGTAGGGCTATGGTTTTTCACATGCCTTGTAATTCTGACCTTTCTGTGGGCTAAATATTATGCCCTACGAGTCTGAAAAGTGCATTCCCAGGCAGGGATTCTCTTCCCTGAGCCATCTGGTGCTAGTAGCTGCAAACATAGGGCTGGGAAACCCTATCTGCTGTGCAAGTCCTTCCCCTCTGCTGTCATAGTTAGTTTGGTAGTTCCACGCTTTCTTTCCAGCTTGGTTTAAACAACATGACATGGAACATGTTTCAAAACAAGATTGAAATGGCAATAGGTTTTGGACTCCATCCTAAAAATACTTGGGGTTTGCTGTTCCCAAAGGAAATCAACTCTGCTTTGTTTTGTGTTTTTCCCTGGGTTTTAGATCCATTATGGGCATAAGAATTCCTCATGTAGACACAATCTGGCAGTAGGAGATCCCTTTAGGCTGAGATTATGTGGCCTCAGAGTAACATGACTCAATGCAGAAGTGATGGTGGGACGTGGTTTCTTTTATCATAAGGTACAGTAGAGAGCAAATATTTTGTTTACACTTTAAGCAGTAAACCTGCAAAAACAACCATATGGAGAAAGCAGCAGAAAGCCTTTTGTACTCATTTTCCTCCCACACCTCTTTCCCCATCATTAACAAACATTCTCCAAGGAGCTTTTATTCCTGTGGGCTCTACGTAATTACTCATGTATGGCTTGGACACAAAGTAAAAAGGAGAAGAAGTGGAAAAACTTCCCCAGTGCCTCCCCAAGCTATGTAGGTGTTCATCTGTGCCTCAGTGGAATAATGTGCATGTCTGTGAGTTACCTTGGCTTTCCTTAATATTGTTAAGGGAGAAGAGCCCTGCAACATCATCAGTGGTATTCCACAAGTCTTGCCTGGGGGAGAGACCCACTAGGAAAATGAGCTCTGTCTTATCCTAGTAAGTTTTGAAACAAAGGGAAAAAAAGTGACTGCTGCAGGTCAGATGGCAAGACTCTCATTATTTTCAGCAGGGTCAATATTTCAATAATTGGTCCTGCTTTTCCTTCCCTTCTCAGTCTATGAAAATACTCCTGTGTGAGTGAAGCAGGATGGTCATCCAGGGAAGTATATATCTACAGTACAGGGGATACTTGTGAAATAGATTTAAAATTTCTGATGAGAATCTTATTTCCAACAACACAGTCTAGGTGAAATAGGAGCACAAACTAAGCAAACATGAAACTGTTTTAACATTTTTATAGTGGTTCAGTAAGCTTCATGTTGCTGGAAATTGGAGATAGTGAATTGTCACTGCTATTTCAGTTTTTAGATGTGTTTGGAAAAGTTCTGGGGCTCCCTCACATAGGCTGTTTAAGCTAATTGTGCTCATTTTGCTCCTGGGACTGGGGAGATGACCTGTGGATTTGATGCAGTCAAGCCTTTCTCTGTGTCCTTACATCCTGAGCCCCTGATGAAAAAGGGAACAATTTATTTCTTTTTCCTTTGATGCTGTGGCTAAAATGGCTTTTCTCAGCCTGCTGTAAAAGGAGCAGCCTTTTATCACATCTCTTGACCCTGCACATTCCCTCAGGGATGCAGTTTCTTCTCCTAGATGTCTCCATTACACAGAGACATAAAATCACATGTGGTCAAACTCTGCCACCTGAGCAATGTGTGTTTCCACTGTGGGATGCACTTAGATGAATCTGGAAAATTCATGAATTTCTAATAAATCACGCTTTTCATTTAAACTAAGCATATTTCCAATTTTGGGAGTTAATGTGTATTCACTGAGCTGGAAAATACATGGGTCTGTAAACTGTGCACGTGAACTTAAGGGGTCTGCAGTGTTCCTACTACAGCAGTTTGAAGTGAATATATGTAGGAAATGTCCCTTTACATCTACTGCATAGGAATGAGCTGGTTGGCCCAGTACAGCAGGCAGACTGCAATCACCCCTGTGATTACTAGGGACAACTTATGGATGGGTCCTGCCTCGGTTTTCCTAATTACCAAACCAAGACTGAGTTCTGTGTTGATAGATCTTTCTATTCACTAGTCACTTAAATGAGTGTGGAAGGGAACTGAAGTATTGCGTTGCCAAGGAATAATTTCCATAAAGTAATTGTGGCTTGTGTCTTTACAAGGCTCCTTGACTGCATTTTTCTACATGGGAATTCAGGATAGCAGGAGGTTTAGAATCAGTGTGCATATTAACCTCCTAGCTTTCAAATCTATTGTTTTCTAAACACTGTTTTATATGATACTTGATGTAATTAGTGCAAATCCTCTTACAATGACAGCTCTCCTTACAACTGGATAATCTGAATCTGGATGAAGTGATTCTTTGTTTTTTCAAGACACTCCCCCAGGATGCAGAAGTTGCTGGATTCATGTTAACTGAAGCGGATGGTATCTGGCAGTTGAGAAACAGCTCTTGGGGTGCATCCCCAGAGGCTGCTCTTCTCTACCTTTTCTTTATTTTTCTGCTTAGAAGAACTGTTTTGCTCTATCACTTGACCAGGGTTTGAAATACTTGACTAGAGGTGGCTTTTTTGCACCTTGTGTCTGGAGTCATGTTTGCCACTATAAAAAGCACAACTTTGCAGCATCTGTGCTAAGCCCAAATCTTTCACACTGGTAAAAGATGTCTCTGCCTGTCTGGTGATGTGCAGCAGAAAATATTGAAATAATACAGATGAGACTTCAAAGACTAAACCTGCTGACCCAGGAAACTATTGAAAACATCAGCAGAAATCTGTTCTCTCCCTATGGGTCACAGTGTGCTTGTGGAGCTTGTAGTATGGAGAGAGAGAAACAGAGGCTGGTTGGTTCAAGAAGCTGCTTAAGGTAATGCAGTTAATGTATATGCATATATCTATACAAATACCTTTATACAGATATGCTTACAGATAATTTTATACTTGTGGGACTTATTCCTGGCCTCTCAGGTGCTCCAGGGTCAGAAAATAAAGGCTGACCAAGATTCTGCCCAGTCTTCTTCAGTTTGCTGCTTTAGACAGTTTCCTTACCAACAACAACAAAAGACAAACACACAAAAAACTCTGCAACCCAAAAACACCCACGACTTTATGGCTTTCTTTCTGTGTACCATTCATGAGTCAATTTGTAGGTATTTGCACCTACTTGATAGAAAGCTAATTTAATTATTTTCAGGAGATGGGGGTTTTCTGCCCTTGGCTCAGGTTGGTATGGTAACAGCAAAGGCATGTTTTTATTTATTCATTAAAACTGCTGGCATGGATTTTAAGTCCAATGATTCTGTCCCTTGTGTCTCCATTTTTAAAAGAGCATGAAATCTTCTAGCTCTTTCTCAGAAATAAGTCATAACAGATTCTGGACTAGTTTTTAGGTTTCTTAAGATCAGAAGGATGCAAAGAAGTACCTGAAATGTTCAGCTTCCTATTACTTAGGAACCTTGGTGAATGTGTTATTCAAGTACATCAAATAGTCTTTATGAAGACAGTTTCCTTGATTTTTAGCTATATATTCAAATATATTAAAATTCTCCTGGTCTGCCTTGCTGTATTTTACTGCCTTATCTTTGTACACAGTTTGAAAGACTTTCCTAACCCTACATTTTTTCCCTCCCTCTAAACTATTACAGGATTTGGTATTGATGTTTTCCCTAAAAAGCATACAGAATATAATCTTGCTTTTATTTTGTGAACAAAATGATTTCAGTGTTGGAAGAAAGTAAAGTTTTGTGTTTAATCACACTGTATAAATGGATTTGAGAAAATCCGAATGAGTATCAGAGTAAGTAACATAAGCTTTGTTATCAAAGTTTCATCCATCCTATGGGACTGACTTATCTATTCATCCAGGTTTTTGCCTGAGGAGGGAAGATTAGAAGAAAAGAAACTTTAGTAGGAGCTAGTCTCCTTTGATCACAATTTTATGATATATGTTATATGCCACAGAGTTCTAATGCCAGAAGTCTGCTAAAAGCTCAATAAATGATCTCAATTTATAAATGGAAAAGCAAAGCAGGCAACTTTTTTTGTGGGAAAGACCAATAAACTGATAGTGTGGTAGCATTCTTCAATGTAACAGATGTATTAAAAATGAATGCTGGATTACTCAGGCTTCCCTTGAGTTTGACATCTATGCCAACAACTTGCTTCCTGTAGTAGTTTCAAAATCGTTTGTCTGAGACTTTAATGTTAAAAATGGAGTTGCCCTTGCCTCCAGGAAAAAAAGCCAACAGGTAAATGCCTCTGCCATTCACCTCCAGATTGTTAGATTAGTTTGTAAGAAATGGCCTTATTCAAACTCACAAAGTGACGCAAGCTTCTCTATTTGTTTAAAAGAGCTTGGATCCAATGCTTTGTAAGTTGTACAAGAAATTCTTGGAATAGAGCCATGTGATTATATTTTTTTTTTTCTTGTGATTTTTCTTTTCGGTGGTCTGTTGAAACCACTGAAATAAGAGAAGTAGACAGGAAGGCACTAAGCCAAACCTCAGGTGAAAGGTAAACTGTTGGGTCTGTAAGGAAACCAGGAATTCCTTTGGGTAGGATGCTCAATGACAGTTCTATGTTTTTCCTTACCCAGAAAAGACATCTATATTTCCATGTTCAGCTACTGTTTATTACAAGTAATGTAAAAATATGCCTTCTGTGCAGTGTTAAAATTATTCTTCATCATAGCTTTACTGAAGGTGAAATTCATCAGTGTATTGTTCTGTAATTGGTAAATATACCCACAGGAGATGCAAACCTTGTCTCATACAAAGTAATCCTGAACTGATGGACCAATTTCTTGAGTCTTTGTTTTTCCCTTTCACTTGGTCTAGTTATGTACAATCTTCTTACCATCTGAAGCCTCTTTTTCAATTTTATTCTCTAAAATTTTTTATAGTTAGTGTCTGTTTTCCCTTGACGCTGTCACTGAACCAAGCAACACAGATTTAGCTCTTTTAATCTTCTCTAATAAGTCAGTCCCCCTCTATCTGCCTCAGCTCATGTTGCTCTCTGAACTACCTCCAGTTTGTCCATCTCCTGCTAATGAGGTGAATTACTACCAAAGCTCTTGGGGATGAGACTAATCCCTCTTTGACTGCTGACATGATCCATCATGATATGTGCTGTGCTGGGAATAAGAAGGGTTTGTGAAGAGTAGATAAGTGGAGGAGCTCAAAGACAGCAAAACATCTAGTGATTGCAGTAAGTCTGAGGTAGGAAAAATGATTATTTGTGGCAGATATTCCATGTTGTTCATTTTCCTAATCTGAATTTGGCAACACCCACCAAGTTATACTGGGTTTCCCTTCTCTCAGGGGCTGGCTGTTTCCATGCTGCACTTCTGGCTCCCTCTCCTCTCTCCTTTTCTCCATGCTCTCCACTGCAGTGCTATGCCTTGCTCAAGCACCCAGCTGGAAGGTGCTGGTGTGGGTCATGCTCTCTTTCACAGCCTGCTCCCCCAGGGAGGAACTGGATGTGCACCAGTGCTCTATACTTCTAAAAGATTCAGCCTGCTCCATGTTTTTCTGCAAGCAATTTGGTTCTGCTGCATTAGAGCAGGAAATGTTGGGGGAGATGCCCAGTGGGCATCTGTGGGACTTGCTCTGCTGCCTGTGGACCGTTCCTGACAAGGGTCTACTCTCCAGTGGTGAGCTTTGTTTTTATGGCTGAAATTGTGCTGTGTCTGAGAAGCAGGTCTCTGCTGGAGCATTGGGCAGTCTCTTTTCATATGCTCTAGACCCACCTGCATGATAAGGATTGAGATACTAAATTTAACTTGGTAATTTGATGGGAAGACAGCCATGAAGAGATGCCAAGTCATTACCATCCCTGGTGCTGAGGAGATCTTTGACTGCACCTGCACTTGCATAAATACTGTATTTCCTTTCCTTCTCTAGGAAAATTATGTAAGAGAAGAGGAGTCAGTTTGCTGCTGGCAAAATTTTAGTTATACTACTTAAAGCTACTTCAGTGCTGGCCTGATGTTGGGGCTCTGGTAGACATCTTACCAGTAATATCCAGTAGCTCATCTTCTCCCTCCTATTTTATGGATTAGTCTACATTGTGTTTTCCATAGCACATTTTTCAAGACAAGTGACACTTGAATAACAAAGAAACATTGCATGCAGAAATAATGACTCTAGAAGCTGATAAGCTGCAAAAGAGCACTAATTAAAACTGCTGGAGGTTTCAGTGGATATAAAGGATATCTGTAACAGAGAACCATCTGTTAGCCTTCCATCTTCATAACCAAACAGCAATCATCCATTTTAACCTGTGAGAAAAAGACAATCTTGCCATTATTTGGCTTTCCCCTTGCTTCCTTTTCAGTCTTCCATCCATTAAGCATTTGTTGAGCATTGCATCAGCTTTTTCTGGACTATTACTGATAGTCTAAACTTCACAAGTTTTTAAAACAGAACTCAAGATTTAATCGAAAATTAAGTGGTTTAATAGTTCAGCTTTCGAATTCTTGAATACATTAAAGGTTAGCTTCTACTCTGGGAGAGTCATTAATACCTTTATATTGAATATAACAAGTTTAGCAGGTCCAATATATGAAGGAGCATGATGCATGCTCCATGTACAGTCCAGAGTCAAACACCCATAGGATATTATCCTCTTGCTGCAAAGGAATGGGTAGAACTTGCAGTGTGGGATATCTTCTATCTAGAGAACATGTTCCTAGCACTATCTTTGCTAAAGATGTCCCTATCTCACACCAGGTACTTAAATATCAGTGCCTATCATGGGAAGTCTTTCTTCTGCACGCAGCCCTTGTGTGAAAGGTGCTCTAAGGCAGGCAGACAAAGAGCACAAATGTGGTTTCCAGGCCAAGAGCCAAACTGGAAGCTTTCACACAGATCCTCTTGTCTTGTGGATGATCCTGCTTGGGGAAGGAATTCCCTTCCTGCATTGAGACAAACCTCACCACCTTTCTCAGGTGGAGGAATCTGGTGAAAACACCTGTTTCCCTTCCAGACCAAAGCAGGGGAGAGCAGAGGACCTCAGTAAAACAGATGCATTGAAGCCAGGAGGGCTTAGACAAACCAGTCAGAGGAAACTCTTGATGAGCATTTGGATTTGGCCCCTTACTTGAAGGCAATTGAGTGAGCTCTGAAGAGCAGGACTTAATTACATTTACATGTTCCATGAGCCTTAATCTGGTTTTGTTTGGTGGCATCTGTCTGAACCACCTCTATTGTGCTCTGGTGGTTGGATCTTGGGGCACATGTTTGGCTGGTAGCCACAGAGTTCACTGTCATGGCACGTGTTGAGCACTCACAGTGTGGTGAGTCCATCAGCTGCTGCCTCCTCTGGATATCTCCCCAGCATGTCAACAACACTTTGATGACAAGAGAGGTGGACAGCAGAGCACTCTAGAGTCCATATGCAGAGGACAAATGAAGCTACCTGGATGATGAAAAACACTGACATTCCCCTCTGAAGTCCCCAAGTTCATGCTGAAGGTTTGGGCATGTGTTCCTATGTATATTAATAAAGAGGAGGAAGGAAAAAAATCGACCCTCAGCATCTTCTGGTGTGCTGGAGCTGTCTGCTCCTACATTAGCACAGCACTGAGGGATTGGCCAGCTGCCTGGAAGGAGCAGCCTCCATGCTGGGCAGGGGCCATGCCTGGAGCAAAACCTCAGCTGCTCTGGCAGCAAGTGCTTCACTTTGGCATTGCAGCACCACAGCTGAAGCGAAGTTCATGTTTAAAAAATATTGTCCTTTTGAGTTATAGTTCATGCAAATAAGACAAAGTCTAGTTGATCTTTGTTCCTGCTAGTCTGGGAAAGGCAGATCATGTGCCTTTGAGTGCTGCTCTGCATAGCAGAGCTCAGCCCAGGAGAAAGACTGTGGAATCTGGCTCTTTTCCTGCAGTTTGGATCATCTAATTCTTTGTTGTACCCCTATCACTTGAGAGATTTACTGTCCCATCAATGGAAGTTTGATGTATAAAGGAAAGCACATGCCTATTTAATTTTCGTCATCTGAATTTCTAGCACTGCCACTCTAGAGACATTTTTGGCTAGATAAAACAGTGATTTAAAACATAAAGCAGCGTTTATGGCCTATTTTCCACTATTTATAAAATTTAGTAAACATACATGCGTGATGAATCATGATAGTGTCTTCTGCAGTCAAAGCTCACTGGGATAAATGTTTGATGCATAGTCAAGCAGAGTTATGTTTATGCAAAGAAGAAAATACAGCTACAAGTTTCTCTGTCTTAAATGGTAATCCTGAGTTTAGACTTTTTCACATTTTATAACAGGAAGGAGGTGAGAGTTATGATTTTTAAAGGCACAGAAAGCAAGCCTGAACAGGCTTTGTTCAATAATAACACTGACTGTGTATTCTGGGGTTGGCAAAAGTGCTTCAAAGGCTTGTCTTACAAAATCAGTCTGAATAAACGTTGCATACAAAGCTGTAATAACACCTGAAATAACAGTTGGCATTACTTCACCAGACTGGCTTGAAGGGTACATGCTCCATCGATTTTTAGAGCTTATTGCTTGTAATATTTCTGCCAGCACACTCATTACAACTCCTTGCTATTATCAGGCTCAGAGCAGGCAGAGAGACCTGACAATAACACCTGACACGTCCCATACCTCAGGATGATACAGACTGACCCCTCTTCAAAGGGATTATGTTGATCAAAACAGCACCTTTACCATTTTGAATTCACTTGCTGTGCTCTACTATAATGTTCATACAGTATCTTATTGCTCATCTGAAAGACTGCTTGTTCCACATCTGTGCTGCTTTTGTAGGGGAAGACACATGGGGAGGGTGATAATATGATTAGTACTGTCAAGAATATCTTGCCAGGACAGTCTGCAACCTAAAATAGTTACCTGGAGGCTTATTTATCCTCCACCCAGGTGGATACTGGTGGGGATGTGTGGGTTTTTTCCTTCTGGATTAAGTACTACTGACTTATTTCTCTACAGCAACACCTTGAATGATCCACTCAGCATTTATGAGCTGAACTTCCTCTTTTCCTAAGAAAAGTGTCCTTGAAAATACATTTAATACATCAATTCACTCCCCCAGTTTGATTTAACAGAATTCTTTTAACCTAATTAAAAATAAAATTTAGGTTAAGACAGGGCAATGATCCCCCAAAGCAAAATGAGGTTTGAGCTGTAGAAATCACTGCTGGCCTAGTGCTGTGGGCTGTCTAGCCTGTGAAAGAAAACAGGCACATGAAATATTTAAACTAATGCTTCTGAAGCACGGCTGCAGCTCCTATTTGTAGTGATCAAGGCTCAGTTGGTTGTGATTCAGCTTAGACAACCAAACCAGGTTGTTTTAGGCTGCCTTGAATGAAAATAATGGGAGGTTTATATATTCTAAGAGTGAAAAGCAAAGCAAAAAAAAGTCTAAGATTTTTCTTGTGCTTTTTTCCTACTATTGCAGGTACAATTTTTTCTATAAAATAGAAGCTGTCAGTAACAGATTAGTATTTAGATTTAGGATGGCAGGAACATGCTTGACAAATACCAAGAATGTAAACAGTGTCCACAACAGGAAAACCATATGAAGTGGAAACTTTCTTCTGAAAGGCTGTCATGAGCAGGCTCAATCCTGAACATATAAATGTAGACACCACCAGAATTATTCCTTAGAGACTGGTAAAGCACTTTGCAAGTTTAGGCTGAGAGGCTTGGGCTGGATAACACCCCAAGACTGCTAGTCTGAGGCTATGCTATTTCCAGAGAAGGAAAAGGATGTTTAGCCCTGGACAGAAATCTGTGATATTTCCTCTCACAGAAATGCCCTTCTTGTTCATCATGCCTTGAAGTGATTTGTGGAGTGAGAGGTAGCAGCAATTCATCAGGGTGAGGCAGCTGCCTGCAGGACACAACATCAAGTTGTCATTGTTCTCCCTAGCTCTTAATGACATGAAAAAAAAAAAGTGGTGAAGATTGATGGAACTTGCCAAATCAAGGTGATGTATGAGCAGGTATTTTGCCTAATTACCCCATGTTGTTCAGTTCCTGAATTTCAATCCTGACCTTTTGCTTTCTGCATCTGGAGTTTCCCATACTGCTGTCATGTAACTCTCTGACATTACCAACTCGTACCTCTGCTGACTGGTGTCTGTTTGGAGTAACAAAGATGTGCTTTCTCACCTCATTTTTTGGGCAAATTGATGGTAACAAATACGGGGGGGAATAAGGGTTTAAAAGCCATGAGCTATTTAGTTAATACATTATTACCAAGGTCTTGTCAAACTTCTCCTGAGACAGGAGGAGCTTCTGGCTGCCATCAGTGGAGACCCATCTACCCCTGGTTGGGCAAAGATTGTAAATTGATGGTAACAAATACAGGGGGGGAATAGGGGTTTAAAAGCCATGAGCTATTTAGTTAATACATTATTACCAAGGTCTTGTCAAACTTCTCCTGAGACAGGAGGAGCTTCTGGCTGCCATCAGTGGAGACCCATCTACCCCTGGCTGTGGTCAGTAATGGGTCTGATGTCAAGTAGGTGGCATATCACTAGAGATGCAGCCCTTAGGATTTGATAAGCCCTCTTGGATGCTCTGAAGCTGTCCCACCAAGCCATCTCTATAAGCTTCTGGGAGGGAATTGTTTAACCCACGCTTAACATCACTGCACTGCCAAAGCTTTGTGTAGTGGCTTTTTTTTTAAGAGCAGTGTTTTTTATAGCACAGCTGATGTTACTGTGAGAGCTGGGGTGACTATTCCAGCACGAAGCTGTGCTGCATCTGTCAGAAAGGGCATGCAAGCAGGTGCACCAGGAGCAAAAGACCTTGTCTATAGTGCAGACTTGCCCTCTGACCAGGCTGCAGCAACAGTGCTCTCTACCTGCCTTCACCTCTGTTTTGCCTTTCCCTTTTCCTGAAGGTTTACGTGGACTTCTTAGTGCCACGGGGGAATATCACACTTACAAAATCAGACTTCAAGCAGATACAAAAAGACACTCACTTCAGTTGCCTGTGATAGGAGAAATTTTAGACATCTGTGCCTGCCTTGCATACATGAGCTATCCTCACACATGTACAAAATATAATGGGTTTGCTGTTTGTACCCTTACACTTACTTATCTGTGATTATATCTGTGCAAATTTATAACATTCATCCTTCAAAAGCGTAGTGTTCAGATCATTTATGCTGGAAATCTTTTCCTATTAAATTCCATTTGATTTAAGGGAGGAGGGAATCAAAATATGAACAACATGGGTACTAAACAGAACTACCTCTGACTGCTCAGTTGTGCCTCTGGTTTGCAATAGCACAGAAAAACTGTATGTCAGACTCCAGACCTGCAAATTATTGCAATGATTTAAGTAAATAAGCTGGTTTTATCATTACAGAAAGTTTCCTTGCCGAGCTAGATATACTGATATATATATTTTTTTCTGGTGAATATGAATGTCTGCTGCTGATGGAAACAGTCAGCTGTCACTGCAGTACAAATGCAAATTGCAAACTAATGGCTGAACAATTAAGATCTAGTGCACGGAGCTTATTGCCACTGGAGGACTGTAATTGAATTCCTATTGCTGTCAGACAGGTTGAAAATTACTGTAATGAAGAGCATCAGTTTCTACTCTACATCTCATTGTTTCCCAGCCAAGGAGCATTAGTGTTAAAGAGTTTCCCACAAATAGATCAAACAGCATTGGAAAAGGAGAGCAACAAACAACAGAGGAATACTACCTGCCATTAAAGGGGAAGTAATTAACACTCTTTAGTCTCATTCCCACATGTCTGTGAAATCCAGGAATGTAAATTCGTGGCTCTTCCCCCAGCAACCTTGCTTGTGTTACTGCAGAGGTGGAGTGGAATGAGTGATCAGACAGCAATGAACACAAACACTGGGCCATACAGTAAATAACTTTGTTGTGCTATTGTCTCTATTCCCCAAAACCTTTCACAAGACAATACAGACCTACCATCTATTCCAATGCATTTTTAAGTAATATTTGGTTGTGCATGTGAAAGTAGACACTGCTTTTACTAGTGTGCATAGCATCTTAATTGCAAGAACCTTGTTTGAATAATCTCCAGAATGAACAAATTTATAGGAGAGATATATTAAAGGATGAAAACAAGGAAAGACTAAGTAGGAACTTTCAAAACACTTTGGGTAGTGTAACTCCTGTTTCTTATAGATATTCTTTCTTCTGATAATGCAGGAAAAGGCACGTAAGAAGGAGTTGTCTAAGATTTGGTTGAGTTTCTCCTTTGAGGAGGTTACAGACTATAAGTGCAACTCTATATTCTGGATCATTCTGTTTGGGAAATATCTATTCCATTTCAAAGCTCTGAAACCAGTTTTGTTTGTCACTGAAGATGACTGGGGTGTCCAGCACATTCCTTGTCTGTCTGTGAAGGAGAAGTTTCCATTAGCTGGGCTTAGTCCCTGCATTGGGAGCTGGAAAGAGCTGATCCTCTGAACCACCTCTAGAAGCTCTGTACAGTATAGAACTCACTGCTCCAAATGTTGGCACATATATTAGACATCTAACAATAGATTGTGGTAGTACTTTTTCTGCTTGATATTTGGAGATGACACTTGAACTGTCTGGCAACAGTCACTCTTGCACTCAGAAGTGCCCAAGAGGTACTTCAGCCTGAAGAAAAAGAAGGAAATTTGGCTTGAGAGTCTCACTAACACCACCTCTTGGTCAGGTGTACCAGCTTTCCTCCTCCTTGGCATAATGCCTAAATAGATGCATGTATAAAGAACTTGTTTCGTGCTGATCTGTAAATCTAGGAAACAATTTGCTTTGGAGACGCTGGCTTTCCTGTAAAAAAAAAAGCAGTTTAAATTTCTTCAGCATCTAAGATGTGTTGGAGAGCTTTTCAAAGGTCTGAGGCTATTGATGAAGCATTTTGATATGAGACCTGTTTGGCCTGCCCCTGATGCAGCAGCAGGCTGAGTTGTGCCTTAGCCAATCTAGGGGCAGATCCAGCAGCACAGAGAGAAAGCACCTGCTTCCTCTAAGCAACTGCAAAATGCTTTGTTAGGCTAGGTCATAAATGCCATATGTTATGAGACTGGTTTGAATTTAAAATGTTGTTACTGTGAGTAATTCTGTCTAATTTTTAATTACCTTACTCAGTGTGATTGTGCACAGATTTCAGCATGTTAAATGTGACAAGAGAATGAACATTCTAGAATATGAGCAGGCAAGGTGTTGTGGTTGTGTGACTAGTCATTTTACAGTTCAAAAGAGTGCAGTAGAAAAATGAAATTGAGGGTTCTGAACAGCTTTTGTATCTATTGTCTAATCTTCAAAGGTTCCCCATGGATGAATACATGACTGTGCATACCCTGCTGTAACAATGAAGCTGGAATTGCAGTTTTCCTGCTTGCTTTATAAGTTATCCAGCTCAGATGATGACCAAGGGAAAGGTCTCCTTTATCCAGTGGACTTCCTGAGCATCAGTTGTTCTAAATCTAAGTGAACTCCCTGTTCTGGTGATCCTCACCAAGTGCTCAGAGCTCATTAGTAACCTGCTTTGTAGCTGAATCTGCTTTGGACCAGCAGTGAATTCTCAACAGAAAACTACTGGTTTGACTGTTAACTTTGGTTTCTGTATTAAAAGTGTGAATTCATCTGGATGCTGTGCAGTAATTGTATTGTCACATGGAATATTCGGTATTTTTAACAGAATTCAACACAGTATTTATTATTTCTGTAGATACTAGCAGCTGATGGGGCTATCCAGTTCTTATTATTTCAAGAACCATTAGATGGAAGAAGAGATGTAGTCCAAAATGAATGTAGCTTTCCTTAAAGCATTCCAGTGCTATAAACTTTGTGCTAATGCAGAGGTGGTAATGACAAACAGCTTCCCTTTGGCAAAAATAAACCAATTACAATCTAATAAATGTGTTGCATCCCAGCAGCTAAATAATTCATGGTATTGGCAGAAGGTCTCTGTCCTGCAAGTCTTTTCAGTCCAATATAGTGAGCTGTTAATAGATCAGAGGAGGGAGATCCAGCTCCCCCCTTATTAAGAGGTTATTGTATGTTAACAGAAAAACACCCTCAGATACAGGGTTTGCCAGCACATTGTGTAACATGCTTGAAAAGCAAAAGCCACATAATCAAGTGCCTCAAATTAAAATGCTCTTACTCTTGTAGGATGGCTTCATCCTTAATGAATACTAAAAGTCTCAGATTTGTTCCAAGTAACAAAGACCGTTTCTGTGGGATGATGAATGATGGACTCCAACTGGGTCATTTAACCACAAGTTCCACAAAGGCTGGACACTTTTCCAGGCTAACAGTTTTATAACCAGTAATAACTTGATTCTGGCACTTGACATCTCTCATTAAAAAAGATCTTTGGTCATGTTGAAAGAATACCAGGCTATCTTTAAAGCTGAGCTCTTTCTGGAATCCTGTGCAATATGTTCCAAGCTGGTGACACCTTGGTGGGAATGGTTGGGGGATTTAAGGCATGTAGCTCTCTTGGGAGGACTCAACCCATTAGATAAGGACAGGTGAGCTTGTTATCCTTAACTCAGAAGCAATATTATATACCAGAATTATAACAGGCCACGAAGAGTAGGAGAGAGAAGTCTATGTGAGAAACCAACTTAATCCAAAAAATATTCATTCTTGCTTGCAGGGCTGATTTAAGTAAAAATCAGACAACTGGTGGTTGCTTTCTAGCTGTACATCTACTTACATCTATTACCTTCTGCTTCCCTGGGTGCTTTCATGTTACCTATCACATTTGTCCATTTAGTCCTAGTTCCTGAAGTCTAGAATTATGCACCCGGCTCCACCACAGTGGACACGTAGGAGAAGTTATCTGATGATTTGAAAGTAGGTTTGGTATAGAAAGTATTTAAAACAGCTAATAGCCTTGCTTTTCATTCTACCTGTAGCACTAAAAGCTATTCTAGTAGCTGCCAAATCTTCATGCTTTATGGTTCTGTGTTGCTTATTTGCTGGGGAGCACCAGAAATGAAAGTGGTAGCAAGTGGGAGCTAATTGGTGTAACCTGAAGACTGTCCAGTTCCCACTGAGTGGCTCAGTCTTGATGAATAAGAAGAGGGAATACTCCCTCCTATGAAAGGCTTTCTTGTAGCTTCCAGCTCATTGGGTTAGTCACTGAAACAACATTTCAAGTGGCCAATTTACACCAGCAGTAAGCCAGGCTTGAATGCACACTGCCTTAGCAGCAAACATCTGTGTGACACGAGGTGTGTTTATCATCTGCTGTCTGAAGGGGAATAAAACTGGAACCAGAACAAGTAAGAAGGCTTGCTGCTGAATGTGGAGTCTCAAATGCCAAAATCTTCCAGTTTAATTCAGTCTTTTTGTTCCAGGCCTAATGGCAGTTAACCAACTGCTTCTATTTTCTTATGATAATTCATTAAAAAAAGCCTCTATTTTGGCCATCTCTATTTTCCTTCTCTTGAAATGCCTCTATAAGACATATATTTTATATAAATGACTCTATGTTATGCCTCTAAAAGGAGGGAAAAAAAATATAAGTCCTTTCAGAACACCTCTTTGTGAAGAGGAAGACAAAGTCTTGTGGATTACCCTTACTTCAGCTAGGAAGAAAAAAAGCTCTTAACACTTCTCAGATCGAAGGAGGCAAAAAAAATATAACTCCTTTCAGAACACCTCTTTATGAAGTGGAAGACAAAATCTTGTGGATTCCCCTTACTTCAGCTATGAAGAAAAAAAAGCTCTTAACACTTCTCAGATCCTCTGTTCTTCATCAGATCCTGATGAATGAGTAAGTTCCTGCTCTTCATGGATTTATTCATTGTTTTTGTGAGCAGGAAAACAAACATTCAACTTGTTAATTTTTTTATCTTGTTATTTAATCCTGCAAATACTTTTCTATTAATGAGATATAGGTAAGTGCTTTTGTGGCCCACTTATATGACACAAAACTATGTTCATTTTTAAGCCTTTGTGGAACTGGAACTTTAACAAAAAAAAAAATCACATCAGTATTTCACTGCTTTCTTCTGCTATAAACACTTCACAAAGTAAGGTAATTCTTCCCATAAGCATGAGAAATGTGTGGAAGCTGAAGCATGGGAGTATGAAGCATCCTTGTTGGATTGCAGAGGATAATTAACAAGTCTCTAATGTAAAGGTAAAAGTTAATAGCAAACAGGTCTCTGCAAGCTGCTTTTGAAAATACAGAGAGAGCAGCTAAGAATAACTTTTATATTGACAAAACCTGTTACAGATTGGATTTATGAACATGGTTCCTCAATAGTGTGACTTTATCTAGCCCTATGCCAATATATGGCACACTATGGTGGTAATATTTCCAGGGACAATCATCATTTTCTTCCAGGTAAAGAAAACTGTAGTGTCTAGCATAAAAGTTCAGTGCTATATCAGAAGGACCCAGCAGAGATTTATAGTGATCAGAAATAAAAACATGTCAAGACATGAATTTTAAGCAGTGATTCCAGTATCATCATGCTCAGTGCTAAAGTGCTGAGAGTGATGGAATGGCAGGGATTGTCAGAAATGCAATAAATTCTATGATTAATGGAAGAGATGGGTTGCTTCACTTTGATGTCACAGCAGCTTCTAATTTAGTCATAAATAGTTCAGAATTATTGAAAATATACATACTGACCAAAGATGTTTCACTTGTTTCATTATGTATCTTAAATCTCAATTTCTTTCTCCTATAAGAGCTACTGAAAAGAAAAATAGTTTGTCACTATGAATTCATTCCACAATAATCTTGAAGTTTTCCACATACTCAGTGTCTACTTCCATCAGATGTGGTCTTACTGACATGGTCTCAGCTGGCCTCACAATTGCCAAAAGAAATCATTGTATGAAGGTAATGCTTATTATGGAGATGAAAAGGGGTATTATCCCAGGGGAGTTTTTCTCTTGAATGGTCAAAAGTTCCTTCCAGGAAAAGTTCCAACCAGGGTGACCTGGTTTCCTCTTGATGGTTGCGTGTGAAGCACTCGCCCAGCTGTGGTGGTGACATTAAACTGTTGAATGAAGCGTGCAGAAGAGTGAGAGGGTGAGATGCTCAGTCCAGAAACTATATGGGACTTCATTAATCTTGGTGGTATATTTCTTTTCTTTAGTACATAAAACTCTCTTATCATATATAAAACTCTCTTTATGTTGCTCCAGTGACTTTTGGCTCTTTTGAAGCACAAAGCCATCTCCAGGCAGAGTTGCTGGTCATCTGTTTGCTCACTGTCTGTTTTCTGGACGTTAGAGCCTCTCCCAGCAATGACATTGATGGGAGCACAGCAGTGACCTCCAGCAGTTTCAGAAGTCAAAGGGCACAGGTTCCTAAAGTTTAGTGCAGAAGACCTCTCAGAAACCCAACCTTAGAACTGTTAACTGGGAATGAAAGTAGAATGCTGTTAACTGTGAGATAGTCTGGCACCTCTTCTACCACCATGAGTGCCTGCTGGCTCTGCCTTCCAGGGTCTGTGAGACCATTTCCTCTCCATGTTCTTGCCAGAAAAGCCCAGTGCCCCAGACAAAAGGGGTCTTAGAAGTTCACCCAGCCAGTGGAGCCCTTCCTGGGAATACAAAGAGCTATGATAATCCTTCTGTCACTGGCAATTCTCTCAGGAAGTCAGGGGCTGCTCTTCCAGGCAGTTATTCAGCCTGGCAACAAACTGTCCAAGGGTGTCAGACCCAACGAAGTACTTGTGCACAGAAATCCTTGCAAGGATCCTGCAGCCCTGTCCTTCCCTAGAGGGGAGCAGGGCTGGAGTGTGTGCAGGCTCTTACGTGCTGGGGTGACAGTAACACATGGCAGCCCCAAAGCATTGTTATCCTTTGGGGGAGAATAATGGAGCAGGATGGGTTTCTCAGACACTAATCTTTCTCTGTCCTGCCAGTCACTGTGTGCCAGTGGGCAAACCTGTTTCTTTGCCCCAGCAATAATTGGAAAATTAACATTCAGATATTCAAAACAGCTTGCAGGGATTTAGCTGTGTAATTTCTTCTGACACTCGTAGGAGATACATGACTAAAACTTAGCCTAGTGGCCTGAAGTTGTCCCTCCTGGTGTTGTTTTCACCTTATACTGGCACCAGTGATGCCTCAGTGTAGCCAGGGCTGTCAGAGGCAGATGGGCTTGAAGGTGGGGAGGTGACCTGTTACCTCTGCCTGTTACTAGAGGTTCCTCCTCCTGCTCACTCTGGACACACCGAGCAGGAGAATCTCCTTTGCAGAACAATGATCAATGAAGCAGGAGGTGATGAGGAAAGGAAGAAAGACTTAGAAAAATGAAGGTGGAGGAGAACAGACTGGCAGAGTGTGAATTGTGGTTCCTTGACTTTTATTCTGTCCCAGATTAATCCTGCCTTCTCTAGTGCAGATTTCCAATGGACTGCAACACATACCTGTGTGGCTGACTCCCCAGATGGCTGTGCTTAGACAGAGAAAAGCTGGAGCATTTCTAAACCTTTAATCTTTCATGTGTATTATTCATTAAAAAAAAAATAAATATTGATTGACCATTTAAAAGGGAATTCAGAAGTACCAAGATAACCTCTTAGGGGGAAAAGAAAGTGTCCTACAACTCAGCTCCTGTTGCAGTCATGAAAAGTGTGTGTATACTACTTTGGGGGGAAACAAGCCTATTTCAGCTGCCACTTATTCCTCTGAAATATGTGCTCCTGCTTCCCCAAGGGCTGCTCACAGCAGTTTCTAGTTATTACAAATAATAGGCAACACAACTGTGAGGAAAACTCAGAATGGATGTATGATCTCTGCTCTCTGCCTAGGAAAAAAAAATCCAGGACTTTGAAATACCTCATTCCCAAGAAGCACTTTGATTTTAAATTTCTTCTTTTGATGTAATTCAAATTTCAGCAAGCCAGAAGAATATTGGATGAAACTCCTTCAAGTAATTTCTCTCTTCACTCAGTAATAAAAATTAATGTTATCGTTGTTCCTCATTTTGAAGCCGAAATATAAATCTATAGTTATATGAATGTTGTGAGCACTGTATACATTATTAATTGTCTGTAATAGACATAGCCTGTTTTATATTTTTATAATACAGTCCATTCCCTCCCCTCATATCACCATAGTAAAAGTAATTTCAGCATTAATATTCATAATTCCAGGCGAATGAGAAATGGGAGGTCTCTCCTTATGGTTTTTAGCCCTGCAATACATCTTCCTGAAGAAAAGGCACTTGGTGCTCAGAGCAGGTTAGGAGGAGTTAGCAAAGATGACTTCAAGAATGATTTTCAGTTTTCTCCTATCCCAGAGAGCTTTTAAAATAGGAGGAAGAGGGGGTGCAGTTTTTAATGCCACGTGAGATAGTCACTTTTAGGATAACGCTTTGAAATATTTTCATTGGATTACTTGTTTTCTTCATCCTGGACAAAACCATTCAATATAACCATGTTGATTTACCAGGGAACCAATGAACAGGAGTAAAAATGCATGTTAAATAAAAACAACTGAATAATAAGAGTAATCTAAGGACACAATAGACTTCATCAGTTAGAGACAAACTTTTTGTCAGAATATCTGGCATTTTTCCCTTAATATAATAGAATATTTGATTAATTATCTGTGGTGATAAGCAAGATCTGTGAGGGCTATTATGGAGACATTATTATTATTATTGTAGAGATAATGATATCAATTACATGTCTGAGTTTCAGTTTTGTAAATGTTCCTTACTAGAGCACATCTAGCAGGACTTCAGAATCTTCATTTAGCTTTATGCCATCAATCATAACATGCTAACTGAGCAATCCTTTACAGTGATAATGAATTAGACAACATAAACCACTACAGCAGAACAAAGCATTGGCAGTGGTGTTCTAGCTGGTTAAACAAAGGATGGGTGAAGATGTTGGAGTGGAAGAATGCTGTTTAAGAGGAATTCAAAGCATAACTCTCATGGACTTTTAACTATTCATGTTGACTTCACTTCCTAATAGCAAAGCTGAGCCCATAAGTCACTGCTAGTTTCTGACAGCATACAGCTTGATTTTAGTTCTCATTGTGTTAGTGGTCCCCCAGGCAGCTCTGTGCCATAGCAGCTTGGTTCATTCACTTGAAAGTAAAAAAATAAAAAAAAGAATCTATTTTTCCTTGGGCCTGTATAGGCTGGAATTGAAGAATTTGATGCCCCATTTCAGGCTGCCACGTTATTTCCCTAGTTAAAATTTCTGTTTTCCATTCTCTTTCTGCAACAGCTACTCACAGAACCTAATTGCCTAAGCTGTGAAGTCAACGATCACAGTTTGCATTCCTCTTACCCTCAGAAACACAACACGTATTGTATTAGCTCAGGCTTGTCTCACAGGCTGAATGTTTATGTGCAACTTGTGAGCATGTTTCGCTGAAACGAGCTCCGACAGTTGCTAAAGGTTTTCAGTGGTAAAAATACATTCTGGGTGATTCAGACTGTGTCTAGGCACACTAGAGCAGGAGAGCAAAACTTGTGTCTTCGTGATAATCTGGGCAAGAGATGCTTTTCTCAGTAGAAACAAGTCAATCTGCAGACACCTCTTGCAGAGGAATACTGAAACAATAGAATTGCTTATTGCCATGTTTCCCACCAGAGGGAAGAACACCAGAAGCTTGGATTTGGCTGAGTTACTGGTGTCTTCCACCTGGAAATTATAAACTAAAGCAAAGCTTTGACCCAAGCCCAAAAGTGAAGGTTAAATATCTCTGAGCCCTGGGAGCTCAGAGCAGGGTTTCTGTACTGATTGTGACTGTGTGGTTTGGGAAATTGTCTGGGCAGAAGGTTTCTAGCCTGCTACAAGGACTCATTCCTCATGTGTCTACTTTCTTTTTTTCCTTCTATCAGGAACCTCTGTATTTTCTCTTATTTTGTGTCTGGCTACAAAAGGAGCAACTCAGCCCATCTTGAAAGTGATTTTCAGCTCCGATTAAATTTTAATAAGACTGTGTAGGAATAAAAATTCATATAATGCCTGTGCTTGAGCTCTTTGTGTGTATAAATGTGTATATATAAAAGCTATAGCAGTACATGTGCTGAAAGTACCCCTTACCTGTGGTCCAAATGTTCCATTTTTGGAGAGCTTGTCCTTCTCCCTCTTTCTTTATTTTAATGTAGAAGCTCTCTTGGGCAGTGATTTGCCTCACTGTGGTATTGTATGTTCACAAGTATACTAAAGAAGCCAAAGCTCTATTTTCTTGTAAAACATAAAAGATAATGATAATATTGGCACTGGAAGGATAACAGTATTTCTTTTCATGTCTTTGCCACTGTCTTGTGAACTTATGGCCACTCACTGTTTTGATGCTCTTGTGAAGTTTTGCTGACCACGGGCTGTGTGGATTGACCTGGCATTGCTGCTGTGCACCAGAAAATCACCCTGGCTCTGCAGCTGTGAGCTGTGGGTCAAAGCAGGATAAACCATTTCCAGAGAAAGGCTCAGGTCTGAATTTGAAGAAAAATGTACATAAATATATGGAAAGCTGAGATGTGTATAAAACTCTGAGAGACTGATTCCCAGCACAGTGGAGTCTTTTACATACTAATCGGTGTCAAATGAGATAATTTCCTTATCTCAGATGGGTGAATTCAAGTTTGAAATGTAGTGGTGCTCTCTCAGCACCTTGCAGCATATCAGACACATCATGGGTAAGAAATTTATCAAGCATAAATTGAAAAGTTAATCAGCTGGGTCTGTGATTCCTGGTGTGTAGTTTCCCCTTTATAGTAATGGACTTTGCAGCTCATTTAGGAGGAAGAGGTTGCTCTAGTAATCAGCTTAACTCCTACAGACACCACTGGGAGCTTTGCTCTGTAAAGACTACCAGAAATTCATTAATGGCCCATTAAACTGGTGTCAAGGTATCCCTTCAAAACAAGATTGGAATGCTAGTTCACTCATTCTGATCCAAATTAATTGGTTGCTGTTTTGCTTGATCTTAATCAAAGGTCTGTGGTGAGCTGCATGCATTAATTACATCTATATATGCATGCAAAGTGCATCTGATAATTTCTCATCTATAAGAAGTATGAGGTTTGATGTGCAAGGTGGCTTCAGGTCAGCGTTGTGGTTTCACAGGCAGTGTCTGTGCTGGTTAAACTGGCATTAGCAGCGTCCCCTGGTGCCATTCCCACAGTTGTGCTTGTATGGTTGCATGAACTGTTTGTGTGTCAACCAAAAACTGCTCAGAATCATTGTCAGCTTGGTGGGAAGGGTAGTGGTGCTTCACAAGGACTCAAACGTGTATTTTGCCTGCAGACAGGCAGGACACTTGTTACAATGGCATCTGTGTGAATGAGGTTTAAGAGACACTGATATCCTCAAAGGAGTGAGGGGGAAGAGCCTCTGTGTAGTAGTAGGAAAGGAAGAAGTGTTGACTGGTGACCACTGGTATCAGAAAATCTTTGTTATGTGGCCAGGTAGTAGATCTCATGCTTGAACCCCAAGGATTTGGATGTAGCTTGGAACAACAGAAGAGATGAATTCTGGGTTGGATTCTGTCCTGGACCTTGCAGCTTTTCAGGCAAGAAAATAAGAGTATCAGAGGATTAGGACAGGAGCAGGATCCATCCAATATTAGGTGATAAGACTTGCTGTGCACAAGGAAGGATTGCTCTCTATACCCTCACTTCAGTGGCCAGCCCCAATTCCTGGGTGCTGTAATGGGATGACCCTTCACAAGAAAAGATTTTCATTGACAAAATTAATTTTTGGTGCCTATACATCTTTCTGTTATAAACTACCACTCTGACAACTACAGAATCCCTTTAAATCCCAAATGCTGTTGGGTTACTGGCAATCCAAACTCCTAATCCACCTGTCACCTAAGAAGAACTTTACTCCAAGATGAATGTTCTTCAGTGCTGTGTTTTATTCTATATATGGAAATCAGTACAAAGTTTCAAAAATAGTGATTTCAAAAGCACAGATTAATAAATTAACCACTTCTTCCTGGAGTGTATAAATTTATGTCCATTCTGGCCTTCTAAGAGGGAGAGCACTGCATGTTTCTGTAGAAAGGGACACATCCAGGTGACCAAGCCTTAATTTTGACTAACATGCTGCTAATGAGCCATTACTCCTAATGATCTGTTCTGGGAAAAGGAAGTAGAAGAGAGGATAAGGAAAAGTATTACAAGATCTTTCAGCAACCTATAAAGTGGACTTAATGCTTTGAACTAAGTGTACAAAGCATTAGTACAGACATCCCAGAGACATGACAGCTGCTTTTCTGTGCAGTATTAACACTGACCATTTCCTTAGCATATAAGACTTAGTGTTAATAACAACTGAGTCACTGAAGCAATGTATTCTAGAATTAAAGTCTGCAGGAAAAAAAGGGGATTTTCCACAGAGCCAAATCAAGAGAAGACGTGTCAGGGAAGAGCAGAGAAGTATTCTTGCAGATGTCCTATATTCAGAAATCACATATAGTATAATATATATTTTTATCTTCATCCATGTCTCAAAATACCTAACAAAATAAAATACTTTTCTACATACATGGGGAAAATGGGACACAAAGTTCAAGCACCAGGTTGGGACTATAAACCCTGCCTTAAACTGCTTTGTGTACTTGTAATAAAATGCTCCTACAGAGTCTCAGACACCTGCACTGATGCACACTTTGCCTGGTAAAAGTTCCACTTGGTTATATATATGTAATACTAAAAGAATAAAACCAGTATAACATGGCCCATGTCAGACTAGAAGAGCTTGCTGCTTGTTAAGGATAACATTGTCATTATCAAGTTAATCTAATAATTAATTTAAATAGGATTAATTGTGTTGTGACATCATCTTCACCCCAGTCTTAATGATGATTATGAATGTGGTATGCCAACTCCATCAGCCTCTAGTAAAAGCTGACAAGTCCTCTACCAGTCATCTTCTGCAAGTGTCATGTTCAGCCTGGAGAGCTGGACTTCTTATGCCAGCACATCATTATCAGATCTGGTGCAGACCTTTTTGGCCAAGGGAATTGCTATATTTCTGACCTGTGTTGCCCTTGCCCAACTTAAAATTAGAAGCTGTCTGGGACAGAAAAGCTCATCTTTCTTAATCTTGCCATGATAAGATGCAGAGAACAGGGTAACTGAGGTGAGGAAAGGAGATCTACACTTTATAGGTGCCTTCTTGTGTGGGTTTTACAGCTATTCTGGTCTGAAATCAGTTACAAATCCAACTGGTGTCAGCTGCATGAACGTTGCATGAGCTGTTCCATTTGGAGTTTTTCACAAAGTGCTCAGCAATGTTCCTTTGGCTTTATTTCTTCCCCTTCATAGCTAAGTGACCCTGTTACTCCCCTGAAATTATACGTTCATGGTTTCAGGCTAGCAGGGACACTGTTGGAGGCGTGATGCAAAGTCTTCATTTTAGTGAGAGATGTCTTTGCACTTCTACAAAGTCAATGCTGCATTTGGGAGCCTCAGTAGCTGCTCTTTCCCAGGAAGAGCTGTAACCAGCAATGTCTGCATTGCCCTGAAGAGGTGGGTGTTAGGAAGCAGATAGCTTTGCGTTTGCACCTCTGTTGGGGTGTGATGGAGAATGAGGCAGTGTCTCTTGTTATTTCATTGCAGTGTAAGCATCTCATCCCTTTGTGAGTTTATAGAATGCTCTGCACTGACTTAAGCCTCCTTCTAGCTTGGCTTTCTCCTGACAATGTCCATAGTCTTAAAAGATAAAAGCTTCTCTGAAACAGATCAGGCTGCTCAAATCTCATTCTGTATTTTCTCCCCTCTAGCAGGAGATTTTTAGCATTGAACACACAAAGCATCGCAGACTGCAAATCTGTAATCTCTTGTTGGTGGTAAGAATGAATTGGATTTGCTTTTCTTGGTGGGATGAAAAAAAAACAAGACATCTAAAGGCCCAGCCCAGAGCATGGACTCTATTTTGGTATACTGCTGAGTGCTTAGGGATTTTGATGGGGCCCTGTTTAAAATCAAAGTTGTTCGGTGTAGAAGTGATAATGCCTGCACTGAGAAGTGCCTGTGCTTTGCTGGCTGGTTCCTTGGGTGCTTACCAGCCTTGAGAGAAGCACACCCTGGGTGCAAGGTGCACTCGTGCTCTTTGACTTCTTTTAATGAGTAATGCCTGCAAAGGATGGTGGCTCTCATCACTGTGAGAAGTTGTATCTTGGACTGACAATAGTGAGGAAGCACTTCAGTTCAACCCAGGAGTGATATTGCTGATGTGCCTCACACAAAAAGAGTTTTATCTCTCCTCTTTACATTCAGATTTATGGATTTACTGGGATTATTCCCTCCAGGCTAATAGCTACAGTTCCTTTTTACATTCTCATGTACAAGGAATGGTACAATTGATTGATTTGTTCAGGAACTGGGTGTGATTTTTGTGAATACGTTTGAAGGGTTAGATGTTTAAAGCTAATTGTGTATTTAAGTGCTGAGCTGCACTGAGTCCCAGATGAACTAACAGGTACACAAAACTGGCTATATGCTAATAAAGCAACACAACCTTGTCTATTCAACTTCTACCTGGGTTTTGTTCATGGCTTTATTTTGACCATCTTTCTGCCACCAGCAGTTCTGTGCTGCAAACAACCTTCCTGAGATCTCCAGCCGAGCTTGCCTAGAGAAATTGTGGACACCCCATCACTGCAGCTGCTGGAAATTTGGTTAGACAGGGTTTTGAGCAGCCTGACCCAGTGAAAGATGTCTCTGTCCGTGGCGGGAAGGTTGAACTAGATTGTCTTTGAAGGTCCATTGCAACACAAGCCATTCAATGATTCTATGCAACTTAAGATTTTAAAGGAAATTTGTTACACCTCCAAAACCTGGTCTCCCTTGTTCTCAAAGGACCAGTGACAGGCACTCTCCTGCCTGGCATATTGGCCATACTGCAAACATTTTGGCAAAAAACCCTTAGTTTTTGTAAACTTAGTATTTGTGGTAGCAAGAAAAGCATGAGCTGTGAGGGGGACTGTATGGTTTCTATACCACGGTGTGTGAATGCAATGGGCTCAAGGTTAACTTACTGCTGGTGAGACTTGACCTTGGATTATTCCCTTGCCTGTGTGTCTCCTGCTCCTTCTTTGACAACCTGTCTGTTCATTTCTGAGGTCTTGTCTCTAATTTTTCCTGGGCAACTTTTTTCACTGTACTTTTTCTCACTTAACCTGAATGTTAAAGCAAAGACTTTCAAGGAATGACTGTGTCTTGGGACAGAGCAATAGACATCTTCTTAAAATCCTTTTTTTGCCCATTTTTCATGGTTCCATGAATTTAAACCAAACTGCATTTTTAACAAGGCTCCTCGTGGGTCAGTGAAAAATGGATTAAATTCACCATCTTCCCCTACAAGAATTAAGTATTAAGCTGTGAGATGTCATACGGTTATTGGAATACCAAGACCACTACTATCTGTTTAAATCTTTTGAAAAAGAGATAGACATGGACTAATTATTTTGCAGAACAGATATTTGTTACAAAAAAACCCCAAACTCTTGAACTCTTGAAGAGTCTGATTTCTTTTCATTCCTGTCCATTATTGTTATAATTTGGAATGAATGTGATCAGCACTTCCAGGTACTTCCCCTGCAATACTTTTTTGTGCTCTTTATAAATTTTTTTTCTTTGATTTGCTTTCTGATTTAAAGCCACTATATCTGTATTTCAGCTAGTTATGATTTAGCAGTAAGATTCGCTCTAGCTTTTGCAAATTTTTTTTCTTTCTCCTTTGAAGCACTTATCTTCATTTCTAGACTGGTACAGTATCAATCTTTCACACAACGCAGAGCCTCTCTCTCTGAAAGAAATGTCTGCTTTTCACTCAAAGGATTCATCTAGGGAGATAGAAAATGGGTTTGGCAGGTTTTGGCAAGAGGTCTCAAGAGCATCCAGCTAAGTACCCCCGTGCTATTGCAGAAGTGTGAAGAGAGGTTCATCTGACAGGGTTGTGGGGAGAAAGAGCTGAGCAGAAGAGGGGAGGGGAGCAATTGTAGTCACCAGCCTGACTGCTGCTCTAGCTGATCAGATGTGAGGGTGTCTGAGCTGGAGATAATCAAGCACAGCCACATTCACAGCTCTGATTAAGGGGAAGAAAAGGACATTTCAAAAATCAGTGCTGTCTGTCACCTACCTTTGCTTCCTTCAAATTCCAGGAAATAGATTAATTCAAACTCTGCTAATAGACGGCAAGAGTTGAGTTATGAGTCTGTGTTATGATGCCCTAGCATGGCACAGGGGGTAGCAGAAACCATCCCCCCATTCAGAGCAAGGAGAAGAATAAAAGCATCACTCCACAGATCTGAAAATGTGGAAGCAAAGTCATGCCAAATACAAGCTCCTCTGATCCTGAGCTGGTCCAGTGTGAGCAAGAGGTGTGGGTCAGAGAGGCTTGTCATTTTGCTGAGGATTCCCAGAGCTAAATGAGCAAGGGCTGGAGCATGGAGGAAACTGCAGATGACATTCCCACAGGGATGAAGAGCTCATGGCAAAGGTGACAGCACCCAGAGCACTTCCTCTGCAAGCTGCATCGTCACCATGCATGGAGTAACTATTCAGTTCTGGGCCAAGCAATTTTTCCCTCTCTTGTGTGAGAAAAACAGGACTCAAAGAATTTCTAGTCACACAGCCTCTGTTTTCTCAGCCCATCTTCCTGGAGGAGTATCCTCCCCAGGAGGCTGTGGAAAACTGAACCAATGCTGAGCCCATACAAACGAACTGTGGCTGTTGTTACTTGTTCTCTTGCCTTGTGCTGATATTCCAGCTCATGCTAATTATTCATTTCTTGTCTGGTCATATACCCACTTCCAAAGCCTCAAAATAAGACACCTCAGTGATGTGAATGGGAGGCATGTGGGTAAGTCCTATTCTACATCATGCTCCTGAATATTTAGAAGGTAATTTGAAAATGGAAAAAGAAGTGCATCTTGCTAATGAGTTATAGTGCAATGTTTGCAAGTCACTCGTGGGTACATATTCTGCCTGTTGATCACTAAGGAAACTTGTCATTTGCAGGGAGGACCAGAAGAGATCTGGATTTAAAGAACACGCTGCCTTTCGGAGCAAAACTAGAATCTAAATAAGAAAAGTAACTTTCAGTTAATTTATTTTTAAACAAAAAACCAAAACTGTTCATTATATAAATAAAATAAATTCATTATATGTAAGAAAATTTAAAAATCACCCTGTTCTTCCACCTACTGCTGAGATTTCACTTTAGTTTCAATTTTTTTCAATAGAAAAATAAAACAAAGTGAAGTTTTTGTAGCCATTACTCTCCCTTTGGCAGAGTGGCTCAGAGCAGTTTTATCAGTATAAGCTATTAATGAGGGTTTTTTTTCTCCAAATTCTCTCTTTCTTCTTTCCTGGAAAGACCTTATTCTCTCATCCTGAGCCTTATAAAATGGGAAAAAGTAAAGTTACAAATAAAAGATTAAAATTACAACATTAATAACCCAGGAACTGCCTCAGTCTAATGGGAAAAGTCTTATGGCAGGTGCAGTGTGTCTTCAGTGACCTCTTGAGCAGTTTCTGGGTTGGAGGCATGTGGGAGGTTGCTCCTTTGTTATGGAACAGATCAGAAAGATGATATGAAAAGCTTCCCAGCAGCAGTTGTCTGCTCCAAGAATAAGAGAGTGGAGTAAGGGCTGTCTGGTCTGCAACTTCACTTTTAGAAGTCTTAATTGTGCTGAATTCAGTGTTCTGGAAAACCTCTAGGCACCCTTCACTCTGCATTAAGTTTCTTGTCACTGAGTTATATGACTTCCTTGATCTGCAGCCCCATTACAATTTCATGAGATAACCCTGGTACTCTGCCAGCTGCCCACTAAGGCCATCCAGTCATGAAGCAGCTGAGGGAACACATCTTGGGCACAAACTTGTTGACTTCTCTGACCTTGGCATCATCATGGGGCAATACAAGGGACTGACTGGACTGGAAAGGGCAAAGCACCCTTGACCATTTACTCAATGTTTGCCTCAAAAATTGTTTCCAAGGGGCATAGGAAGGGTTGGGGCTGTGGTTTTGGTAGAGGAGGAAAGAAACAAGGATGTCTCACCTACTTCTAGGTAGAACTGAGGCAGTAGCAAAAAGCCCCCTCATCCTCTTTCCATGGCAACATGACCCTGCTTGGCTTGAACACCAGCCCCAGCTGGCTCAGCTACAGCCTTCCTCTGCTGAGACAGCCCCATCCTTCATGGGCAGAGATCCTTCTGACTTGTACAGCTGCACAGGTACCCCTGCAAAATAAACAGTCGCTGCTTGCAAGGGGGTTTCTGGTGTTATATTAGTCTTGTGAAGCAACACCTAAACAGGCATCTGCTATGGGCAAGGTGCTGATGTTTTGCTTCTGGAGACTAAGCCATATGTGCTGTACAGGACCCAGCTGCTCTCACCACACCAGGGTTTTGCTCTTGCTGAGGGCTCAGCATCTCCATCACTCCTGGTTACTCCTTGTGTTTCTTCATGGCTCTCTTCTTTCCCTGTGATAGAGAAGTGGACCACCTTCCTAAGAAAATAAATACACAAACACATTTCTTATGCACTCTACCTGTGCAGCAGCAGCAGCACTGTGGGGGATGTTATTTACATGAACTTCATGAATATTTATCATCATATTTATAGCTTTGTTCAGC
>NW_008600822.1:55670-58425 GCF_000691845.1 Merops nubicus
ATCAAGTCAGTAGTACGTCTAGGGATCAGTCTTCAGTATACTACTTTTAACAAGAATGATTTGCATTTAATGAAGGGCCTGAAGTAGCAAGTCTCAATCCAGATTTGAATTTTCTTGATATCTGGGGAAATATTTGGATTAGAGGTTTCTTTCCATATCTATTTTTACTAGCAATGATGGAATAAAACCAGAGATCTCTATCCAAAGAAACAGGCTGACAGGAACCACGTGAGAATATGCCAGAAAATAAAGGGGAAATTTTTCCTCATAATCCCTACAGCATGGATGCTGTATAGTTAGAAATGGACCTTCATAGTTTTTTGGTAGCTGCATCTCTCTCTCTGTCCTAATTGCTCCAGATAACTAGAATGGGCATTTGGAGAAGCCTAGGAGTCTTCCTCAGATGCATTTTAGTTGTTGTGTGCCTGCTAAATCCACCTTTCCCTCCCCACAGATGTATGTGCTTAGGCTGCTCTGGGCATCTCATGTGCAGTAGAGCCTGGAGGGGGATGTGGGACTGGCTGGGGGCACCTGGGGACACCAGGCTGGAAATGCAGAGCTGCTCTGGGTATCTGCTGCCTAATTAAACCTGCACTAATAACAATACCAGGTATGACCCTCCCTGTTATACCTGTTATCTCCTAACTGGATGTGTCTTCTACTGACTGGCTCACTATTCAGTGTTGAGCTAGTGAAGGAGAGATAAAACCAGGTTTTCTCTAAACTGAGGTGTCTGGGGAGGTATCAATGCTCTAACTTCACCTGTCCCTAGTTGTGTGGCTTCCTTGAGATGCTGCCTAGAACAAGGCCATTTTCAGGACCAACCCTTCAGAGGAATCCCTCTGCCACAAGAAAAAGCACAGCATCAACTTGGTTGCACTATTTATAGGCCCAAGCCTCTCCACAAAAAAGCTGAAAGGCCAAGGAGTTAAGAGATGCAGAGTGACTTCAGCTGAAGCCGGTGAACAGAAATAGCTCCAGGACAAAGCACATAAGAAACCTTTTGCATTCATCCTGACCTCCAGGTACTTCTGGGGGATTTATAGTCTTGTGTCTCCTATCAGCAAAGACAGAGATATATGCTGTATCTAGTTAATGCACTGCTCTTTCTCATGGGTTTGTAACTTTGTGAATTGCTTTTGGTGAATTTGTTTTCAAAGAATTAATGTTCTCCTGGCAGCAATATTCTATTTGGGCAGCTGGTATGGACAGGCTGTGTCTCCAATGGGATCTGCCTGATGTTGGTTGTTATTGCTTGAGAGCATCAAACTGTGACCACTGTAAGTGGTGTTACAGACTAATTAATATTCTACATGTTATCAGCAATACCAGATTATTGTATATCTTGAATAATTAGTGATCCCTATTGTTCCTGTGCATCTTGTATCGTGCGTTTTACAGAGCAGCCTGCTGGGTCTGAAAACACCCAGGTTCCCATGTTTTGCTTTGGTTTTGGCTTCATCATCCCATTTTTTTGAGTTTTGCTGCTAAAGCCATCTACTTTGACATAAACCATGATATGACAACAGTTTGAATGTATTATTAGACTTAGCATAAGCCATAAACATTTGGATATCTCCAGTTACCTCCAGCCATTCACAGATGGTTGTTGAGATGCCATGTCCTAGCATAAATGTTGCAATTACTTTACTAGAAAAATAAACCAAACCAAAGAAAACTGTCAGTTAAATTCAGTGTATATGCTTGTGATTTTAATGCTCTCAGCCAGAAAAACACAAATATAAGGATAATAATATGGGGACTAGAATTAAGTTTAAACAGCAGTTATAATAATTTCTTCTGGATAGGAATTTTCTGTTGAGCTTGTTTGTATATGTTGCAATCATTTGAAGAATGGTTCAGCAAACATGAAATGAAGGGCTCACCAAGGTCTGACCTTGCTGAAATGTGAGGAGGAGGAATAAATGGAAGATGTGCATGTGTAGGGGCTTGCAGACTACTGAAACCTTGACCCGGGGTGATCTGGAGCCTGAGCAGGGTTTATGTAAATGCTACAATTCTTTTGCATTCATACTTCAGTGCTTCTTCACTTCCTCAGGAAGGTGGTATTGTGTCCCAGGTCATTAATCTCACCACACAGTGTACTGTTGTGCTCAGGATCTGTTAATGTATTTGGCAGTCTTCCTTGTTGTTTTTAAGCATATGTTGAATATTTACCCAAAAGCTATTTGTACAATTCCTGTAACATTCCAGGGCAGCTTCCAGTTAGTGTCAAGAATCAATTTTCTGCCTCTCTGGAAGAACATTTTGAAAACAAAGAAAGATTTTAAAGATATTACCAAAGCATAGTTTACAATTTCTTCTTCTATTTGATTGAAATTTACCATCTAGTGCACCTACCAACTTACTTATTAAAAATATATCTTCATGATTTGGATAGCTTGTTTTGAACGTTGGGGTCAGATATATTGGAGTAAAAGCCAGAGAATAATTTTAATTACTCTCTGGAGGATGATTTTAAGGTCTCTGACCTTCCACAGAATTTGGCCTATCACATTTGCAGATAACCAGAGGGTCTGGTTGCTCCCTGTTCTGTTTGCCTTCTGGAGTGAGGAAAATCCAATGTAGAGCCAGGCTGGCTCCAGGAATTAATTATGCCAACTGAAAGCTTAGAATTAATGCAAGTTTAGTACAGCAAGTAACTGAACCTGCACTGAGGAGTGAAACTACTGGGGGATGGGACATCTGTGTCTCTCAGCCAGGCTTTTCACTAATAAACCCATATTTCCTGCTG
>NW_008600822.1:58456-116712 GCF_000691845.1 Merops nubicus
AAGCTTTAAATGTCAATTTTCATTTTTTGCTTCTTCACATTTCAAACTTGATAAAACAACTGGATGTTGTTGGTTGCTCTGCACTTCCAACCATTCTGCAGGCAGTCCCTGTGTAACAGCTGGGGGAAAATATTCCTGGTTCTGTATTTCCAGCGTGCAAACACATGCAATATACTGGGAAAATTCATCAGTAAAATATGATTAATGGCATCACTGTTCTAAATGCAAAGGATGAACAGTTTGTGATGTGGTAAGAAAACTCAGAAGGAAAATTTTAGCCTTTCTTGATACAATAAGCAAAGGTGGACTTTTATTTTTTACTTTCCACAGGAAAGGAAATTGGTCTGGACAGTTTGTGAAGTGGTAAGAAAAAGCAGAAGGAAAATTTTAACCTTTCTTGAAACAGTCAGCAAAGATGGACTTTTAATATTTACTTTCCACAGGAAAGGAAATTGGTGGTAATGATAACATAGAAATGTCTGTTTATAATCCAAAAGGAAAAATTGAGGCAAGTCTTCATTGTTGTATGCACTTTCACAGTTTCACAAATATTGATTTCTGAGGTACTGGCAAAATCATAGATGCATTTGATTAGGACAAAATATTTCCATTTGAGTGAAAATGTGTGAAAACAATATTAAGGCAGATTTTGACTGCTCTGTATTGCTATATTGCCTTCCGTGTCACAGACAGGATATTCAACACCCAAAGTGGTTATAGGAAAGAGCTGCAAGGTCAGGTTGATGTTGGACCAAAACCTCTATAAAGGCTCTTTCCATTTAATCCAGCAAAATGAGAGAGGATGTGAATACCAAAGTTTTCTCCACTGGTATCCTTTAAGAGAAAAGGATGAGAAGAGCCAGTGAGAGGAACCTGAGACAAAACAAATCCAATTTGGATACATGATGGATGTTTTTAGCAGTGTGCATGATTAGCTACTGCAATAATGTCTTGTGGATAGTAATATTTCTTTGTTATTGTACTGGGGTACTGTCATCAAGATTGAGTCTCTCTGAAATCTGTGTTTTAGTGAAAACTCAGGTGACTTGGTCAAGTGCCAGTTGGTAAAGCATATTGGTTCTTGATGTAGATGTGCTTAAATGAGGACATTTGAGAGCCTGGAGCAATCTGAAAGGGTCAGAAGACTCCAGCAGCACCCAAGCTCAGGTTGTGTGTTGGTGAGCAGAGGAGTCAGAGCTCTTCCTGCTGGTGTGGCAGCAGAGAAATACTCCCCGTTCTTACACTGGGATTCTAAGATACAGCTTTCAGCAGGGTACTGGGAGTTCTGAAAACTAAAAATAAATTATTTAAACCAATTATTTTAGCAAGTGAAGTCAGAAGATGTCACTCTAAAAAGGCACAATTACACACTTCTTTCCACTTAAAGGAATTAGTTAAGTAAAATAATTGCATGCTTAACAAGCACTCCATTAATTCAGCATCCAGATATCAATTTTTAAAAAGCTACTTTCTAATACAGGTAATTAATTATTACTTAAAATTAGGGGGATGCTCGAATGTGGAAATAGAGTAGTCTGCTGCCTGTGTTGTTTGTCTCCTATTGTGAGCAGTGTTTTACATGGTTTATGTTCCTTAACCTCTTGCATATGCCACACAGTTATAATTTTCTTCTATATTAAGAAGAGGAAAGTGTGTGATAAGGCAGATTGAAATTTCTGTATATTACACACTTTAATTTCTTTCAGGACCCAGTTTTCCTACAGAATGCTTTATTAGGAGGCCGGGAGAAAAACCCACCACATTAGTTCTAAAAAGCTCTATTAGTATGATTTGTTTTTTTCAATTTAATACTGTACCTGGAGCTATTCTATATCAGAGTTCAGAGTCAGAGAACACAGTTAATGCAGAACAGCTCACAACTGGAGTTTGTTAGAGATGTTTCACTGTAAAAAATAGTTTTGATTTTAAAAAAAAAAAAAAAATTACAAAATTATACCAACGTTGGCAGAATTTCTTGGGGAGAGGTAGTTCAGGAAGATTTAGTTTTTCTATGCTGTTTCAATTGTTCACAAGACTGTGAGCATGATCCAGATTTGTGTTGTATTACACTAGGTTAAGGTTTTGGTAGCTAGACATCTATTATGCCATCTACTGGGACCAAAGTGAAGGGAAATGAGCCTCTACTAATCATTTTTGAAGGAAGTTAAGTATGTTGTGAAGGGAATATAAAGTCTAGGATGCATTTGGGAGAA
Source organism: Merops nubicus (assembly GCF_000691845.1). Classification (NCBI taxonomy): domain Eukaryota; kingdom Metazoa; phylum Chordata; class Aves; order Coraciiformes; family Meropidae; genus Merops; species Merops nubicus. Next base: position 60,670 of record NW_008600822.1, read on the forward strand.
ACAAATGAGGAGACATCAGTGAACTATTAATCTCCCTGTTTTGAGGTATGTAGTTGTCAGTAGCAGTTTGGCAAAACGTTATTTGTTTTGTTCTTTTAAATGTTAGCCCATAAATCTACAAACAAACGTGGCAAAGATCAGAATTGGAAACAATATCAGTGCAATCTGGAAGTAATTACAGTGGAGTCAGCAGCTTTAACTGGGTTTGCATAAATGTGAAGGAAATCTGGTCCCTGGAGAAAGGGTGAGAAGAGCTCAGGGATTTCACTAATCATGTGGGTGTCTGGAGTCTGCCTTACATCAAGAGGTCACAGAAAAAAGGCATCATGAGACATGTGCCACGAGTTAAGAAACGTTAAAAGGTACCTGAAAATGAAAGATGCAAAGCTGCTGAGAGATTTGGGTGTTTTCCTTGATTCTCATCACGTAGGGCTGGTTAATGCAAATGGATATTTTTATAATCAGGGTTCAAAGGTGAGAAAGGGGAAGCAAACTGCAGTCAAAATGGAATCATTTCACCAGTGACACATGCACAGGGAACCTTGAAATGCTGCCTGACTTTTATAGGAAACTGTAAATCAGGCCTGGATGACTTGAAAAGTTCAAGAGCCTTAAAAACATTTTAGCTAAATACAGCTGAGCTTTGTGATTTTGCTTTTATGCATCGAGCTCTGAAAATGAGCGATGCAATGAAGTTATTTAAGAATCTCCCTAAAGCAGAACGTTGTACCTGCCAAAAAGAAAACTAAAAAGCTATGATGTTCTGTCATCTTTTCAGAGGTAGCTGTAAGGTTCACCAAGGTGAATGTGTGCTAAAAGAGGCAGCACTGTAAGGGTTGCCATGTGGAGGCTTTCCTTATAAGATTAAACAAAAAAAATAATCAAGGGAAGGATATTTGCCATGTTCTTAATCACAGTTGCAGAGTGTAAGTGCACTGGGTGATTGTATTAGGAAAGCAGAGAGGATGGAACATCCCTAAACTCATGAGGTTATTACCTATTTGCAATTCAAGAATATTATATTAGCCATTCTGATGTCAGAAGGCAGGACACCTAAGAACTTGCCCTGTGACACAATGCCCTGATTAACCTTTAATACACACTTTTTCATGCAAACCAGCCTGGTTTGGTGCAAAGGAAAATTGCCTTTGCTGCTGTCCTATTTAAACTGCTCCAAAGGCTTGCAAAGCAGCTGGCAGCCAGAGCTGGGAGTCTGAAATGTGTCCATTACAACCTGGCAATGTACTTTCTCTGGTTTTAAGGGAACTTGAACAGAAATCAATTTGAAGTGCCGAAACATTTTGTGAATTGATACACAGTAGTGGTGTGCTGCCTGGTAAAGAACGCAGAGGGAGAGAGAAGAGGTTTCCATGCCAGCAAATGTGTCTTTGACTGTACCAGAGAACAAAGTGTACAGACCTTGAATATAATTTATATTTGCCACGAGACCTAGAGATGTCGGGAGGCTGAAGTTAGTCAGGAGGATTCAAGCTGGAGAATTCTTACCGTGCTGCTTTAAGCCAAATGGCTCAAATACATATTGTACACTTCAAAAAGGAAGAAAACTTGGGTTTATTGCACTGACTGATAGCTGTACATATCACTTGCAGGAAAATCACCAGCAATGTCTTTGTTAGCTTTACTTATATTTTGAAATCTATAGTTCCTTTGAAAACCCTTTATATTTTCTAAATCATCATTTATGTCAACAAGATTGACCCTTGGCTTGAGCCCATGTTGGAGTCCAGCTGGGACTGGGGTGAAGAGCATGTGGATGCAGCTTGGCATTTGGGGCTTGGCTGGGTGGCAATTATCATGGGGAGAGCAGAGAAAGCCAGGCTGAGAGGACAAAGATGCCACTAGAGCTTCTCTGCTCTCTCCCTGGCACAGACTGTCTGAAAGGTGTGTTCAGTACCCACAGCCTGGTGCCTGAGCATCATAGGTTTGTTCTGGTTGGGAGAGACCTTTAAGATCATCAAGTCCAACTGTTAACCTAACATGGCCAGGTCACCGTTAACCCATGTCCCTCAGCACCACATCTCCACAGCTTTTAAGTCCTTAAATGAATGGTGACTCTGCCACTTCCCTGGTAGCCTGTTCAGGGCTTTACAACCATTTCAAGGAAAAAATTTTTCCTAAAATCTGACCTAAACCTCTCCTGGTGCAACATGAAACTATTTCCCTTCATCCTATCACTTGTTACTTGGGTGAAGAGACCGACCACCACCATGCTACAACCTCATTCCAGGGAGTTGTATGGGGCAATAAGGTCTCCCCAGATCTGCTTTCTAGTAGAACTGTGCAGAGCTTACCAGTTACAGTAACTCAGAAACCTGCTAGAAATAGCCAAAAATAGTGAAGGCCATGGGAATGACATCCTCATAAGTGCTTGGTCAGTATTGGTGTAATGAGCTGCTGGCCTGATGTGGTGAAGCACAATGCTCAGGTTGGAACTGAGCTGCAGCCATGGGTGAGAAGGCAGCAGGAAGTGGTGCAACCTCTAGAACAGGGGCTCCTAAAGTCGAGCTTTGGTTTAACAAGTTCTAGTTGTAATTCCTCTTGTGGCAGGGAAGGATAGTGACTTTGTAAGGAGCTAATCAAATAACCAGCACGTGCATTTTACAGCAGTAACTGATGGGATTTACAGATGTGATTCAGGAACCAAAAGGTTGAAATGACAGTCATTATTGACTGTGGCATTAACTTGCTGAGATGCAAAAAATCACACTGTAGGAAGTAAATTAAAATCCATGAATGAAGTTAATTTAATTTGTACTGCTTGTCTAGTAGGCTTTTTATTCCATCAAAATGTCCTACACTACAGTGTGTGCTTAGAGGTCATTGTTGTCACAGTCGTTTGAAGAAGGGAGGGCAGCAAGTAGACTGAGGGGTGGAGATGCAGGAATTAATTTGACCCCTGGCTCAGCATGGTGCTTCAGCAGATGTCTGATTTTCAGCAGTTACAGCCACAAGACAATTCCATCTTATAGGAACTTCTGCTGAGGTATGAAATTCCTAGGTATGGAAATAAGGAGCTTGAGCTACAGGAAGTGCAGCTCTGGTTATGGAAGGTATTTAATGGCTGGGCAGAGCTAAGTGATAAGATCCCCTGCGTGGGGGACTGTAGAGCCCTCTCTGTCACTGAGGTCTTCCTGAGCTTCTCCCAGGAGTGGTGCAAGAGAGATGATCCTACCTTGCTGTAGGGGATTGGACAAGATCTTTCTGAGGTCATTTCCACACCTTTTTTTCTGTGATTTTGGAGGAAATTTGCCTTTTAAAGGAAAACCACGCCTTCTTTCTGCTGGAGATAGACATCCATACCCTGGGGTGGGATGAAATGTGAGGTTGCTGTTTCTCTTGGTGCATATTCTGCCTTGTGTGTCTGCTAAGGCAGAGTGATGATTCTTGTGGAAATCCAGTACAAAGACCCCTCACTCTTTGCATGTCTCCAGATTTCCTTTCAATACTCTGGCAGTTCTCCAAACCAGAAATCTGATGAAAGAACAGGGATGTGTTACAAGCACTGGCAAGGTTTCTCATCTTTGCTTCCTTGTTCCCTGCTTGCTTACCCTCATGTGAGCAGTGCACAGCTATGTGCCTGGTTTGGGTGAGGAGTACAGGGTATCCTGCCAGAAGAAGCAGATGCTACTCAAAGCTTCAGAATGTTAGAGTATCTAATGAACAGAGCTGTAAGCATGTGTTCAGGGACCTCTGACCAGTCCTGCATATCAGTGTGACCTTCTGGTACCAAGGACAATTGAGCTATTTGACGTGTCCACTGCTCCTCATGACAGGTGATGTGCTTTTATTTCTCAGGAACTGAAACATCCCATGGAACCTGAAATCAGCTCTGAACCTTGACTGCTTAATGCTGTCAAACCTATTAAAATCCATGACTGGTTTCCCAGCTCTTCTTGCACCAAGACTGATATAAGGTAAAAATGAATAAGTCAAATTTATCATTTTCCTAGGGCAAGTGTATAAAATCCTTTCACTTTTTGGCCTCTGATCCTCTATTTCTGCCATCTCACCCTAGACAGCCTTCCCTGTCACATATGAGTTTGAGGAATAAGTCAAGGTGTCCAGAGCAGCAGAAATGTGCTGGTCTCTGCTTCCATCAAGGAAGGGGCAGCCCTTTTAAGTCACTTCCAGGTAGAGAAATGCAGAAATGCCCAGCTCTGTACTAGAGAAGAACCACCACCACAGGTGAGAACAGGGCTTGGACCATCCTATCCCCCTGCACATCAGTTAGAAACTCAGCTCCTCCAGAACGAGTCCTTCATCTCTGCAGAGAGAGTTTCTTATACTGCCTATAGAATTTAAACCTGAGGGATGTGGAGTAGCTTCCCATGACTGCTAGAAATGAAATGCCTCATAAAGGGGAATACTTCTAATTGCAGCTCAATTCTATCTGTCCAGGTATGTTCAGGAAACGGGTCAGTTGGGTTCTTGGTAGTGCAGTGGGCAGAGTTTTGAGCAGCCTTCCCAGGCAGTGGTGAGGGGTTTGAAAGCCTGTAATTTCTTTTCTGAAGTTCAGAAGTGGATGCTAACAATGATGGATGTTATAGTTGTGCTAGCAAGACAGCCCTGGGCAACAGGAGTGTGAAGGAAGTCAGTGTTAAGGAACTTTTCCAAGTGAGGTATTGATTGCTGTGCAGGAAGGCTCCAGCACTCTGCCAGGCTAACCCAGGCAGAGCAAGGCTTCTCCTCTTAGCAGAATTTAACCAAAGCTTCAGATAATTTCATCCCTTCTTCAAAAAAAACCAGGAAACCACATATGCCTGATGAGTGAGTTCTGTAATACAAACTCCAACAGTGATTGCTGTTTGTCTCAGCATTCGGGTACTTTAAAAGTCCCTCATTTGGGCTTTCTGATCCTCAACAAGCACCATTTCTGCTTTGCTCTTTCCTAGTGGAGGCGTTAACAAGTCTCTTCTCTCCTTGGCTGTCCATTTTCACAGAACTTGCAGAAACTTGTTATCTCTGGGATAGCAGCATCTTTGCCACACATGATTCATCTGAGGGAAAAGAGAGCCAAGCATAGTCTACAAGGCATAAATAAAGTGAACTGTGGGCATGATTTCATTTTGTGACAAGACAGGTGTTTGGCTTTTTCTTTTAAACATATTCATACATACTCCTGGCTAATTACTGCCAGCAACAACAAAAAATTGGTCCAAGCATCACAGTGACAGAAGTTATAGATTGGTCTTCTAAGGTCTATATTAGACCTTCACTTTTATTAATAGAAGACAGCGTTCTCTTTTCAATAAATGATAGGCAGAGAAATCAGAATAGACTTAAAGATTAATTGTAGTCTCTAGGTCTCATTCTTCTTAGAGGAGAATAAGAAAAAACAAGTCACTCCATTTTTCATGTTTTTCTTGGTCCTCCTTTCCCTTAAATACCCTTTTCCTCCAAACCTGGACAGCTTTAACCTTTCTACTTCACAACAGGCAGCCTGCCTTGTCCTCAAAACTTGCTGAGAGAAGCAAAACGTCTTTCTGAAAAGATTTTGGTATTCAAAGCTTGCATGAGCCTTGGGAATCCTGGAGAAGAAGCAAAAGCTCATCAAGAAGCAACAAATGTAGAAATGGAGAGATTTCTGCTTAAATATTCATACTGTAAAGTAATGACATTGTAACAAGTGTTTTAATGTCTGTCCAGGAGCTTTTCTGAAGCCCAGGAAAAGGCTGGTTGAAGATTATATGTTTAAAACCTTGCTCTTACCTATGCAGGTTTTCATGTTCTCACTCTAATAGAGGATATCCCTTTGGAAGAACTGCTCATCTTTCCCAGATCTTCAGTGCAAGGTGGTACAGCTAATATTAGATTATAAGGTTAATATTTTTGTTCTGGCACCCCTGTTAAAATTGAAATTCACCTTCCCCAGGCTGTGGCTTATAAACAGATGACTTGCTCCTTTTTAGCGTGGCTGACATACAGTAGAGAGCCACCTGTACTAAAAATGTAGGAAAGGCAATAATTACAACAGAGCAAAAGCAAATATCCATGACAGTCCAGTAAATCTGAGAAATCCTATGAGGATAAAAGAATGAAAAGAAATTAAAGGGTAGCTCAAAGCTGGAATGAAATTTGAAAGACTCTGAAAATGTGTACAGGCAGGCTTAGGACTGGGATATAAATAGCTTTGCTGTCTGCCTTTCAAGAAACCTAAGAAAAAGTGCAGCTCTGACTCTCCCTGTTGCCAACTCTTGTGCATCTGCAAAGATGGCAGTATTTCTGTGTAACACCTCCAGCTAAAATATTGCAGAAATAAAGTAGAACTGTTGAATTCCAGGCTGATGCACTTATGTTAGATCCTGAGACCCATATGCACACACAAGGGCAGTATGTGGAGACTTGGAGCCCTGCATCTCTCAAGGCACTGTTGCTCCTTTAGTTAACAGAATGTTCCCTGATTGCACAGCTCTTCATCTCCCAAACAGTTCTGTCCCAGAAAGCTTTGGAGAGCATCTGCAAGTGATAAACCTTTATAGCTGATCCCTGTCACCTGCACCAAAGGGAGCTCCAGAGTTCATTTGTGCTGCCAAAATGGTCCCCAGACTGTTGTAGTTTAACCTAGAAGACTTCTAGGGCTTGCTGCTGGTTGCACTGGGCTGCTGGAACAGTGTAGTCTGTGAGCTGAATAAAAAGGTAAGGAAAGGGGGAGGGGGGAAATACTGCAGTCAGATCTCCTCCTGAAAACAGGACAAGAAAGGGGGGAAAAAATCCAGGTAGACATGTGTTGTCTTGGCTTGGTGCTCTCCTTTAATAGTGATTGTGGCATCACCATTCCCATACTCACTGGCAAAAGGAAACAATTAGCTAAAGTATCTCACACCATTTTGTCAGGGATAGTCTGCCAAGAATCCACTTATCCAGGGTTCATAACCAGTTTAAACTTCATTCTTAAGCATCATTGTGGAAAATAAAATCATTATCAATGGTTTCTAGGCATTTACAGATTTTTTCTTAACTGCAGTATTGTCTCAGGCACTTAGAATCATAGAATCACTAGGGTTGGAAAGGACCTCTAGGATCTTCAAGTCCAACCTTTCTCCCAGCCTTTCCCTAACCACTGGACCACAGCCTCAAGTGCTACATCTACTCATTTTTTGAACCCCTCCAGGGATGGTGACTCCACCACCTTCCTGGGCAGCCTGTTCCAGTGCCTTAACAACTCTCTCAGGGGAGAAATTCTTCCTAATATCCAATCAAAACCTACCCTGCTGCAACCTGAGGCCATTTCCTCTCGTCCTATCATTAATAATTTGGGAGAAGAGACCAACACCAGCCTCACTACAAACTCCTTTTAGGCAGTTGTGGACAACAATAAGGTTTTCCTCTCTGTCTCCTCTTCTCCAGACTAAACAACCCCAGTTCCCTCAGCTGGTCTCCACAAGGCATGTTTTCCACCCCTCTCATCAGCCTCATTGCCCTTCTCTGGACCCAACCTGGAGAAGATTGTTATTCAATAACATCTGTATGGCTTGAAAAGTGGTTTCTGTGCATGGAGTTGAGTTGAGGCCCCAGGGTAACAGTGCAAGCCAGGGGCACTTGGTGCATGCACATGATTGCAGTGCCCAAGCACCTCTCCCATCACACCCTGTTCCTGCACAAAAGTAAAGAGAGGACGTTTTAGATGGGTGTATGATTTGCAATAAGGAATTAATTTACCAAACATATATCCAGCACTTGTAAAAGCCATCTTGATTTCCTTCAACGAAGAGGCTTTGGACTGATATACACTGACCACTGTGATTAAGATGACAGCCTGACCATTGACCATTAAGTGCAAAATTTTCATTTGGAAAGATGTAGAGGGTGTTGGTCAGACACTGCCTGGGTAACCAACGTGCTGCTTCGCATAAATGAGCCTTGAAGAAAACCCATTGTACATGCAATGAGTTTTCAATGAGCCCCAAGGAATAATTTAATACATTATTTAAAAATCCTCTAATTCAGAAGGAGAATATTAATTGTGTTTGGTGCTGAAGTTGAATATTGAGTGGCTAGAGGGAAGCAGAACACTTCTGATTATAATTAAATGTCTTACTATGTACTTGCACACACTTCAAATAATTCAAACAATTAGGCAAAGGTCTCTGCCCTTTCTTGCAGGGGGCAACATCACCTCGTTTGAGCAGTTTCTGTGAGAACCACAAACAAGTTAGTGATAGAAACACATTTGAAATATTTCTTTAGATGGATGGGAATTCATCAATTCCTGTGATTCCTAATCAAAAAGCTGAAAATGTGTGGCCTACTTGTATTTTCAGATCTTTAGAATTAATACACCTCTGTTTTTTTTATCTGCATCAGATCACATAATTATTCTAACTGCAATGTGACCAGCACCTCTGCAATGTCTCCTTGAATATATTCTTGGTCTCAGTGGCAGAAAAGGAGGGTGTAGGAAGTTCTTGCCCATAGAAAAAGGATACAAAATGTGCATAGCTTAGGGGTGATTAACTGCCTGGCATCTTAACCTGAGACAATTACTGCATTTTAGACTATAAAAGCTCACTGAGTGAATTGCATATTGGGAAAGCAGCAGAAACACCATCACAGTATCCTCCTCTGAAATCTGCCATGCTTCAGAATTAATGGCTGGGACTGTCCCTGGACCCTGAATCAAGGGATTGGAAGAGGTGGAGGTGAGCCCTGGGGAGGATCTCACAACAAAGGTCAGTGGAACATGCCCCAACCTCCCTGGGCACAGCAGGGCCTTGCTAGAGGAGCAAAGGGCAGAGACTGACAGTTTGGCATCTCCAGGGAACACTCTGCTCCAAAGATCACGAGCTAATAAGATCACTACCATTATGATGCTGTTAATAGCTGGGTTGATGGCTTAGCTCTCCCAGGGTTTGTCCAGTTTTCTTCTGCCTGCTGCTTGATTTGGTGCAAGGCAGCAGTTTTGCTTTTTCTGGTGCTTGCCAGAGCACCTTGAAAACCTCCCTGGGTGCTCCACGAGCACACAGCAAAGGGACACTCATTTCACCAAGAGCTAGACAAACAGAGGCAGAGAGTGGATGGGTGCGAGCAAAGGACAAGGAAGCACCAAGTCCTCACCAGCAACATGGTTGTGCGCTTAAACCCATCTCTGATGTGCTCCAGGGAATGGTCAGACCTGGTGAATGACTTTTTTTGAGCGCAGGAAGCTTAGAATACGGCAAAACTGGGAGTTTGAGTGATGAACATGGAGAAGTACAGCATTCCCAGTGCTTATTGGTGTCCAGTAAGGAATAGAAGCATGCAGTGACAAATTCCCTGAGGTTTCATGCTTCAGCTGCTAAAAGTCCAGTTTAATAATGACATATACATGGCTGTACCAGCTCCTGCTGTAACTCTTCTTTTCTATTATGTATTTGTCATGAAGGTCTTTCAGAACTGGGGATATTATTGTCCTGCTCAAAACACTGAAACTCAGGCAGAAGGGTCCCTGTAACACCCCAGTTATTTAAGGACTCTTGAATCTTCTCTCTTCCATCCCTGATACAATGTGCATCCCCAGCACCCTGGCTACTGGCTGTGGGCTAGACGTGTAAATCAAGAGGTTTTCATGCCAAATAAACTGGAGTTTTAATTTTTTTTAGTATTACTATTCCATTTGCAATATTTTTCCCTCTGTCTACTGCAAAACACAGCAGGAGGGATTTCTGCTGCTGGTCTTTTTTGTCTGTGTGGGATGTGGGTGCCCTCTACTGCTCTGCCAACCATGAGTCTGAATTTAGAGAGGTGTGCCTGGAGGCAGCTCTCTGCTAAATCTCATGGGACAGATACACACACACCATCCTGGCAAAGAGTATCTCCTATGTAGCTGAGAAAAATTTTGCAAAACTTACCACTTCTGAGTTTCTCTAACAAGTGGTTTGGGGTTTTTTAATTCTTTGGGTAAAAATGAATCTCCAATAAATTAAATACCACTGTCTTATTGACTGGTAGATGTAGATCTATAGATATTACTCTCTGGCTGGGCTACAATGGCTCCTAATGTACTTGCAAAACCTCTGTATTGAGGTATGTCCACTTTGGCAGCTCTGCTTGCTCACAGGATCACTGTGTGAGTGCCAACAGTATTTGTGTGAGGCTTGATTGGGTTGGGGCAAGCTCTGTCCTGGTGATGCTAGTTGTCACAGGTCAGCTAAGTCCTTCAAAATGTCCTGGAGCTGTAATGCCACCCTACAGCCCCACCACACCCAGGAGAGTCCCTTTCAATAGAGAGAACTCTATTAAGGGGAATGACTCTTTATTGTCTGATAATGAATTCTGTGCTGCTGTAGAAACATGACAGTGTCTTCCCATAATTTTTTTTTAATCTTTCCAATAGCTCTGTAATTTTTGCACAGTGCATTTTTATCCCCTTGCTGTGTATTTTTAACCAGTTTTCCATTTGCAAGTGACACATAGTACGATAGCTGTCATTACAAGAACACTCGTGTCTGGCTTTTAGCTAATCATGTGCTGTCCCCTCTAACAGCAGCATTTAAAGTCTCTGTATAATACCTGGAGCTAAAAATACAAACACAAGCAACCCCCTTGCAGTGTGAAAGCTGCTTAGTGCAGAAGCATCAGCACGTTTTAGCTTTTGCTGTCACTAGATGTACTGTTATGTGTCAGGTCTGTCACCAGCATTTCATCCCTCAAGCTGCTCCCCAGTGATGGTCAGGAGAATGAACACATTGGCCACTACACACACTGCTGACTTTGATGGATGTTTTAGTCTCTTAGTTCTTTACAAGAGTTCAAAACAAAATGTATGGAAACATATATATATAAACTTTTAAAATGACCTTGTTGCCTAGCTTCTGTTTATCAGATACGGGGGGAAATAGTGTTTGTGTGATGTAATTATTTTGGGGGTAACATTTGTATGAAAAGCAGTAGGAAAAAAGATCTGTTGTGTCATGTTAAAGTGCTAGTGGTAGCAGAGGAAATACTTTAGGTCAGGCCTAAGTTAAACTTTTTTTTTCCTCCTGTTTGTTCAGTGCTAGCAGTACCTTGGATGCATTTGTAGTTGGGTGGATTTCTAACTAAGAGATGAAGATGAAAATAGTTTACATAATCCTGAAAATTGAAGAAATGTATATGGTTATAAAACTTTCTTATTACTGAACTGAGTTTTCCTCCTTAAGCCATCTTAGAGCCCAAGTGTTTTTGGAGACAAAGGCTGGGCTTCAGGGGAGATGAAAGCTCATCCTGGGACTGCCTGATCTCTCCTCTTTTGCAGAAGAGGGGCTGGATGTGTCCCTCTAAAGCAGAGGCAACTGTAAGAAATCTCTATAATCTGTAATTTGGTCTGACTGTACCATTTGCTTTTATCATGAGCATGCAAACATACCATAGGTTTTTGTCAAAGATGGGCTTTGTTTGCTCTTGACAAGGACCAACTGCTCTGTGAGAACAGTAATTTACAGTTTTTCACAAAACTTCAGGAAACAAGAATCTGAGCAGATGACCAGCACAGATCACTGCCTCTGCCAACACAGAAGCCTTCAGCTAATTGCTTGTCAGCCTCCTCAGGAGCCTAAGCAGCTCCCTCCCCAGCTCCCAGGCACGGTGTGTCTGCACAGGCTCTCCTGGGAGAGGGGAGGCAATTAAAAGTGTCTTGCCTGAACGAAGACGTTCAGGGAGACCTGCACATTGCTGAAGACAAGCCAAAATGCAACTAAAGAGTTTCTGCTCCAGTGCAGAGCAGCAAGTGTCCAGGAGGTGTTTATCATACCTGCTCCAGCACTCCCCAGTGACTTAACATCTGAGTGCTGGAGATGCTACAGCCAACTGTACTAGTGCTGTTGTAGCCAGCCTGGTTTGAGCATCAGAGCCTTTTAAATAAAAATGGCTTAATTCTGATTCTTCAGAGATTAAATACTCCAGCTGTGCTTCACAGTGCTCCCTTTTCTTTTAGAACAGCTCAGCATCCATTGCTAAAATGCTTTATTTACAGATCAGTCAGTAATCCTAGATACTGTTCTTCATCTGTGTTGAGGGTTTTTTTCTCACACAAAGCAGAAATCCTGAGTTTCCATTTCAGCTTGATCCCCAAAACCTGAAGAAAAAACAACCAACCCTCCTAATTCTTTTAAGTCAAGTAATCTTACTTTCAGATGTTTCCTCACTATTCTTTCTGCTTCTCTTATTAGCTTTCTGCCTTTCCTCAGCTGGATTCTTGTACAGTTGTCTCCAATCATGGGCAAAGTCCTGTTACTATTGAAACAAGGAGTTTGTATTTGTAAACAGGTGTCAAACTTGTGATTATTTCTCTCTAGCTTTCAGTTGTGCTGAAACTGTGCATTATACATTTGTTTCTGATTATTATTTGCTGTTGGCTGCTGCTCTCTCACTGTAAGTTATTTTGCTGGTCCACATGTAGGATCACCACAGTGGCCTGATAATTTGGGAAAAGTTTATCTATTGCTGTTGTGATTAGTTAAACTTTGAAAACTTAAAGAAGTGAAGTCTGCTTTACAAACCTTAGTATTTATAGTTGTTTTAAAACAGCCAGAGTTTACCCCTGAAGGTGATCCTCAAGAATGTCGCAGAGTTGCTCAGAAAGACTTAGAGAAACTCTCTCAGGACTTCCCACTACAATGAGGAGTGAAGGAGCAAGAGGCTCAAGTGCCAAAGATCCAGACCAGGGCACTAAACAGTATTTCGAAGGATGTAAATTCAACAAGGGCTTCAGGGTTGCTGAGATTCTGTCCTAGGTGGTGCTGAAGTAGGAGCTTGTCTGTGTGGTGCTGCAGAGGGACTGAAGGAAGAAATAAAGTTGTTGCACACAGGGATCTTGTGGCAGCGATGTTCCTGGGCACAAAAAAAAAAAAAAAAAAAGGGGCAGAGTAGCATTTTCTGACTCTTAACCAAGCCTGCAGAATTTCTGGTTTATTATATTGAACCTGCACCCAAGTCTTAAGTATTATAGCATCCAAACCAGCATCTAGCGAGTGCACCGTGTAACTTACTTTCAGTGGAAATATATAATCTCTTTCATTAATTTATGCTACTAATGAGTATAAAGATGTTGGATGGTTGTTTGGAGAATCCAGGTAGTCTGTCTGATATCCAGTACCTAATATTGAAAGTAACGCTTTGAGAAACGATTTCACAAAGGTTTTTTTTTCCCTACTCCCGTGATGTACACATCATTCTTTGTAAGCACACGGAGGGTGATGCAGTAATGTGAAAACACACGTCGTTTACAAACACCAGGTTTTCCATGCCGGTTTTACCGGCAGAACTTCAGCAAAACCCCAGAAGAGGGCACTGCTGGCTGCCTTAAAACTTACAGTTGCAAACAGCTTTTTCCATGCAAGTCCTTGCCCAAGCCTGTGACCTGCAAGAAGACCCTCGTTGTACTTAGCCCGGTAGCTCCTAGTGCTGGAGCTGGGAGTACTGGGAGTCCTTGCTCAGCAGCATTTACACATCACTGTAATTATTAATATAAGTGTTCGTTGTTCTTGATTAAGCCCATCCCAGTCCATGATAAACAAATCTGTGTCCTAAATTCATTCTGTTCATAAATAGTGCAGAGCAAATAAGAATCTAGCTAATGCTCTTGCTGTTCCAGATAAAACAATAAAACAGGGGTTCCATCTGTGTAAGCACTGGGTCCCAGTTTCACCTGTCTTTTCATAGCACATTTTGTGCTACAAAACTCATCCATGTTCTCCTGTTTACTGAGGAGTGAGCTCACCCAGGTTCTCTTTCATATTTTATTGAGGAGTCTTAATCACAGCTGCCCCAGCCCGGGCAGATGGATTCTGTCAAACACTGGTAGGCTGAGAGCTGCACAATGGAGTCTCCACGCTTGATAATCCTAATTACAAATTTCCCTGGGCCTAAAGGAATCAACAGTCAGATATAAAATACAAAACTGAACTTGTCTTCTCGCAGGAAGATTGTAAGCAAAGCTCAGTTTTGCTCTCAAATTAGTCATTCAAATGGAGGATGAACTCACAAGAAAGGTCCAAGAATATGAAGAGAATTCAAAGCCTCTGCTGGATCCATGTCCCAGGAGGTGCCAGTGTGGGGGAGGAAAGGTCAGGAGAAGCCTTTGCAAAGTTATGCAGATCAAAGAGCTCTCCCTTGCTGACAAATCTGGTTGCATAAAGGACAACCCATCTCTCCAAAGTTCAGGCTTCTGAAGTTGTCTTTAGATCTGTGAAATGAAAGTCAGTTCATTGATCATATGCCTTTAGATCTCAGTGATTTCCAAGTCGTCACCATAACTTTGAGCATGTAGAGTTGAGAAGGGGAGAATTCCCTCAGGTTTGCAGAGGGAAGAGAAGTTCATCCATCCTGGTAGGGCAGTAAGTGTCATAACCAGAGCCCTGTGCTCAGTTTTGAAATGCTCTTTTTATGAGCTGGCCAAGCCTCAGACCCTTCTTGCACAAATGGTACCTCAAAGGGTCAAAGGCTGTACCTTTTATCTTGAGACAAAACCCCAACCCCTGTTCTGGAGGTTATGAAGAGTGTTTAGCCATGTCAGATTTCTCCTGCAAGCCTACCTCACTTGTTCTCATTCCCAAGGCCATCCAGATGTATCAGAGCAGTCACCTCTCTTCTGCACAGCAGCATCTTCATAAGCAGGCCAGATGCCCTTACTTTTTTCCTGTTTCTTTAAGCCTTCTTTCCTTTCTTCCTAAGAAGATGGTAGATAAACTGTAAAGATGCTGCTCCCAACAGTCTCATCAGCCCTTCCCCTGCCCACTTACAGTGCTGTATGAATCTCTGGCTGGTAAAGGACCATTACACCCTCTGAAACACCAAAGCCACAAAGGGAAGCCCAGTTTCAGACTTGATGTTCAGTGGTATTAGAAGCTCTGCAGAACAAATCCATTCTGCTGCTGAAGAGCATTGCATCGTGGCTGTGTAGCCACAGGAGGGCACGCTTTTGCAGACACCTAAAATCTGAAGCCTTGCAGATCCCCACGAAACTTTCTGCAATCAGATGTCCTACTGCCAGGCAGGCAAAAGAGTCACTGAGGTGTGCAGGGAGCTGGCTTCAGTACAGGTGACAGCTGTTATCATTCCAGTGAGCAGGAAAAAGTGAACATCTGTGACTTGATCCAAGACTTCTGCCTGTATATACACTTCTCAGCTTTCATGTCTCAGTGCAGAGCCCTGTGTCCACAGGAGCTGCATGTTTCCCATGTGCTGCATTTTCCATGATCTCGTTTCCATGAGCTAGATTGCTTTTCATCATCTTCTTTCCAGAGTGGGGTAGTTTCTAAGTATGCTGGAATGCATCAAGAGGACTGTGGCCAGTAGATCAAGAGAGGTCATTCACCCCTTTTACTCTGCTCTTGTGAGACCCCTCCTCAAATACTGCATCCAGTTCTGGTCCACCATAAAAGGGGCATAGATCTGTTGGAAGTAGTCCAGAGGAGGCCACAAAGATGATCTAGGGGCTGGAGCATCTCTGCTATGAGGACAGGCTGAGAGCACTGGAATTGTTCAGCCTGGAGAAGACTGGGGGAATCTTAGAACTGCTTTCTAATACCTGAAGGGAAGCCACAGAAGGCTGGAGAGGGACTTTTCCCTGGAGTGCCCAGCGACAGGACCAGGGGAAATGGTTTTAAACTGAAGGAGAGTAGGTTTAGATTGGATCTTAGGAAGAAGATCTTCAGTATGAGGGTGTGGAGGCTCTGCACTAGATTGCCCAGAGAGGTTGTGGATGCCCCCCTTGCCTGGAAGTGTTCAAGACCTTGAGCAACCTGGTCTAGTTGAGACGTGTCTCTGTCCATGGGGGGGAATTTGGATTACATGATCTCTAGGGTCCCTTCCTACCTCAGCCATTCTATGACTCTGTGATCATTCTACTGCATTTTAAAAGCATACAAAAGAAATGTGGCATCTTTGGACATCAACAGCGTCTTCCAGTTTAATTTAGACAGGAAATCAGTGAAGTGTGTGAAGAAAGCATTTGTGAGAGGGAGGTGGAGGATACAAGATGCTTTTGAAAGCTAGAGAGCAGCAGTGTTCCAGTGAAAATGAGCTGGAAAAAAAAGAATATTAAAGAGGGCAGTGTTAAATGGAAACCTAGTGGGATCACAGAACAAGTGAGCATCTAAGATTAACAGCACAGCTAAGAATTAATGAGCCAACAGTGTTTTCCTCAGTCTGCAGCAATAATGCATAATGCTCTCCTGCCCACTGCACCTCACATCCCACTGCTGCAGAACCTTTTTGCAAATCTGTATTAAAGCCATAAGAAAGAGCACTTCCTGGGCAATGTGTTAGGTCATTCCTACAATGAAGCTACAGAAGCCAAATTTCACAGTCCTGAAGTCTGATGTTTCCCAGATGAGACCTTGAGCTGAGTCAACCCAAGCAAAAATCTAGAGAAATGGGCAAAACCAAGCAAAATGGGTATTTGGCATATTTGCATCATCCTATCCCATGGCTCTTGATCACTATTACTGTTTGCAGAGAAAAAAAAAATAAATGCCTGAAGCCATTTCAGTGTGCTGTGACATTTTATATTCTTCAGGGGAATAAGTCTGGAAACTACAGAGCTGCTGTACTGAAAAAAAAAAAAAAAAAAGTTGCAGCTGTACTCATTACCTGGGGTGTTTAAGATTTGAACTTCTCACCAAAAAGTTATATAAATTTTAAAATAAATGTGTTTTTTTTTTTAATGTGTCTCATGATAATCCCAAACTCTTAAATGTAGTCGCCTTTAAAGAAAAGTCAAAAAAAAAACCAACTTAAATGCTTCTCCAATAGCAGTGACTGTAGGTTTGCTTACATGGGTATAACTGATACACAGGCTGCTGTGATGCCTTGGTTACTGGTGACATGTGTGCAAACTGATTGCAGTGTCATGTGTGAGCTTCCATGGGAAGATAAATCTGTGCTGATTTAATACTGTCCATCATTTGCATGTTTCCCATATGCATCAGTGTTTTCTTATGCACTATCTTCCCTTTGCACTAGATTTTATTAAAAATAGTTTCCAAGCTTTTAAAGTTATTTTGCTGTATCTTCTTCCTGTCTTCTCAACTTAAAAAAATCTGACAATTCTGGGTTGTAAAGAATCTTACTCAAAGTAGATGCAGCTGTGCTTCAACCCAGACATAATGGAGAGGATCAAAATGAGATGCAAAGGTTAAAGATATATTTGAAACAGAAAGAGGCAAAAACATTTATTCCAGGAGCTATCTCAGTAAGTACAATAGGTGACAGTTTTGTACATCTGTAATCAAAGGCTCACTCTTGTTGCTTTTTAAGTCAGTCATAAATTTCTAGTGACTTGAATAGGAAAAATAGCAGAGCCTATGGGAAAATTGTGCTACATAAAAAAAAAAGAAACAAAGCACTTCACAATATAGAAAGCAAATTTGTTGCTGAAAGTGGTCAACAAAGTGACAGAAAATAGCTCATAATGCTAAAAATGGCACCCCCATTCAATTTCTGAAAACTTGTGGTTTAAGTGTGGGTTGAGCATTCTGTAACTCAGTGCTCTCCTCTGCCTGTGAGACCCAAGCCCAGGAAGAACCATCCCTCTGCTCCACGCCAGATTCTCCCCTGTCCTTTCCCTCCTGTCTTTCTTCCCAGCTCACACTATAGGTGTTCTGTAATTCGTGCACTGAAGTGGTGGAAACTTTACAACCAAGTCAATGCAGGCTTGCATTTCAGGTTACTGCCAAGAATAGAACAATTTACAAAGAAAAAGAGTAATCAAAGTTATCACCAAAGTCTTCTTGATCAAAGCCTCTACTGAGCAAGTGCCCTTTGGTGAGGATGAAAACACATATCGGAGCAAGGTTTTCAAAGTGGCTATTTGCATCTTATTGGTTCTGCTGTTACAGGAGCTCAATAGCACTTGTACTCTAACCCTCCAGGGACTGTTATGTGAGCAGATTTCTCTGTTCATGGGTTATGTCTAAAACCAGCAGAGCCATGGTGATAATCTGCCCTGATCTGTTGCAAAACTCAGGACAGGAACCTTACCTTGTTTCAGTGTTAGGCTCTTACCTCCTATTCAAGTGGTATCATACAACTATTAATTTCTTTTCTGTGTACAGGGACAGCTTATTTGGTGATACTGTAACTCCAGGCTGCTTATTGTAGGAAGTGAAACGGTAGCTGGAGTGCAATCCTTGATGTGCAATCTCTATAGAAGCTGAAACTAGAGACTTCAAGGGAGCTAGGATTTCATCTCCAACCTCAGAAAGCCTCACAATTTAATTGCCTTTCACATTTGCTCTTGTTAAAGGTTAGAGTAATCCATTCCTTTCTATTGCTGCAACCTAGAATACTGTTATCACTCCTAAAACCTATTAGATTTCAAAATATGATTAAGTAGATTCTTGAGGGAAGCCAGGGGTAGGGGAAACTAAGGTGTTTTTTTCTCCTGAAAGGTTAAAATTATCATTTGAGTATCAAGCACACAGCTTATAGGAATTCTTCTGGTTTATGATGGTATATGATACAGAGAGGCATTACTTATTAAGAAAACCTACTGATCTCTAGATTTGGACAAACACTGAACTACTGAGCTTGTTGAAAGAATGCATTTGAATTTCAACATGGTGACAGAAGTATCAGAGGGTTTCAATCTCTCTTTTTCCAAAACGTTGCCATCACACATAATGACTTGTTGAATCAGCTGCAGGGAGCTGTGAAGAGGACAGCAGTTCTGTCTCATTAGAGGCTGCTATCATTCAAAATGGAATTTTACTCTGAATCTGAGGTAAAGTGGAAAAGGTCAAAATTTCTGAACAAATACTCATGCTTTTGTACATTTTTCTCCAACAAAAAGGAAGTGGTTTGTTTCACAACTTTGTTTTGTATTTGTGGATTTTATTATCAAAGGAAATCCAGACTAAGTAACCCAGTTGTGGCTAGAGTTGTGAGTGCCAGCTGATGCTAGCAGCTCAGAGCTACTGCAGTATACCAGATTCTTAATGATCTCAGGCTTTTTCCCTATTTTTTTTTTTGCATCATGGTACTGCTCACATCATTTGAGTACTCTGAGAATTTGATATTTGCACAATCCTTAGTTAAAGCTTTTACTTGAGGTTGATGAGTTGAGAGGCTTTTTAAAATGCTTGAAAAATAGGAAAGGAGACTATTGAGCTAGGAGAAAGAGGACAAGCTGTTCAACCTGCATCTCTAATACATTCACAAGCTGCAAGATAGCTTCCAGAAAGAGATCATTTTGTGTCGTGGGACACTAGATGAAAGGACAAGATCAGGAACATTGTTTAGGATATCCAATGCCTTCCTCAACAGTCAGTTGGCTTCCCTCCAAGGGAACTCAGACGGCTGTTTCATCTCAAGGCAAATTTAATGCTCAGAACAAACTTGGGTTAGAAGTATTCTCAGAACAAGGGTAACGTGAGAGTGCTGGTTGTGTTACCAGCACCGTTGCCAAACTCCAAGAACAACCTGCATGCTGCTCAGCATGCATGTTTGAAAGCACAGCAGAAAGGTTGTGTCCCTCCTCTCTGACTCCCTTGTGAGACAAGATGCTTCTCTGTGCAGAAAGATATTACACTGTAATACAAGGCAAACAAAAGGGAAAAGAAAGAAAGCAATTTATGATATCTCTTCTGCTTCAGTCTTGCTATGCTACTTTAACTAAGGTTCTGGTTTGGAAAACACCTGAATTGGAAGCAACGTTAAGGCAAAATTACAACAATTAAATATTAAGTATGTAATTTCTGTTTGCAGTACCCTGTATCTATCCTTGCTGATAAGGGTATCCTTTTGCTGCCATTCTGCCAAGCCACATATTTAATTTCTTTAAAATATTCAGCATTTGGGGCTATTCTGTTGCTTACTTAATTGTTTATTTTGATGTAGATTATGCATCATCAGAAGGTGTATTTCATCACTGCTTCAGGACTTGTTTGATACTGTTGCTCTGGCATATCTGTCTCCTGAATAAGACATCTGCAACATAGGCCATAAATCATGGATAGGAAAGCAGCATCAGGGACAGATTCTCTAAGGGTAATAATGCTGAAACCTTCTATGTGCAGATTTTAGATGAAGATGTATTTTTAAATGAAGGTAAAATGGTGTTGCTTCTAAAATGCAATGATATAACTTGATGGGAATTCAGTCTACATTTATTCCATGGCTCAAGCCCTTTACATTAACATTAACCCCCAAGCGTTTTATAAGTGCATAATGGGTTAGGGCGTGCATGTGGTCATGAGCCAAAAGCTATGCTGAATTATGAATCAGAAAAGCTCCAACTGGTGTATCATTATTAATCTCTAATTCTCCATCTGCATGGGATAACAGATAAAGAAACCTGTGTTCAGAAATAATATCTGACAAGCTAAAGAAAAATGCATGTCAGCAGTGGTAATGAGAGAGGTAGACTGAAGAATGAAAGGATCTCACACATGTAAGGAGCATGCAAAAACATTATAGCAGAAAGAATGTGCATGAAAACTCCTAATGCACCAGTACTGGAGGCAGAAATCTCTGCTTTTCAACTTTATGAAGTGATCTGAATGCCAAAACAAAATGACATTTAATATCCACTTTGTAAAACTGTACAAGGTGCCAAAAAATGGGAAGTCTGGTCTTTTTATTTCATCTGGCACAATATGTTATAGTGCAGTAAATTGCACAGTAAACTCTGTTCCAAGAATGTCAAAATTGATTGTTTTGTCACCAGAATGTTACTGTCCACCAATCTCAAACCCAAAAGGCATAATCAGAGCTGTATCTTAGAAGCAAAAATTTTTGAGTCAATGCCTGTCAAATAAATAGGGTTTGAGAAGTGGGACTTTGTCATTTAATCCACACTTCAAAGTGTAGATACAGTTGATATAACAAAAAATACACTGAAAAAAGCTCTACAGAGCTCCTCTTGCTTTTTGTAACAGCTCTGTGAGTTGCTGAAGGGTGCTGGTTGTACTGCTACCTGCTGCAACTTGTATGGAGAACAAACATTGCTAAAGTTGGATTTGGGAAAATAAACACAAATAAATGCAAAAAAATCAACACTTGGAGAGTTTGGAAAGGTGCCTTTCTGAGAAGTCGTGTGAAGATAACTTTGCTCTCCACCCATGTCTGCTACTTGCCTTGTGTGATTGTGCTGATAGCTTGACAGTGCACCAAACACCAGCTGGCTGCAGCAGGACCCACCTCACATGCTTCCTCTTTGGGAAGGGTTGAGGATCTCACCTTGAAGCCAACCTTGGAGCCCCTCTCAGTTACCAATGTGACAGTCACTATAATTACAAACATTCCCATGAAGTTATTTCTTGTTCAGTCCTGAGCTGCCCTTCCCTTTTTTTATCCCCCTCTCTGTAATTAAGCTTGGGTTTAGCTGCTGTAGCTCAAACAGCAATTGTCCTTTACAAGATTACACTGAAAAATTCTTTAACATTGTATTACACAGAACAGAAAAAGGGTGATACTAAAAACAGGCAAGTATGCAAACACTTCAGTAGGCAGGTAATCACTGTAGCCAGAAGAGTATATTTGCTAGAAGTTCTGCAAATATTTAGTGATTTAAAGGTTGCTGCTGTTATTGTACAGACTTATAATGTCTTACAAAGTTATACTCTCACAGCCTGAAAACTAATTATTCCTTTAGCAGAAGTCATGGATGCCAGGAATTAGTCAGCTTGTATATGTTGGTCCTCTGCAGTTATATGTGGTCTTTTCTGTAAGCAAACATCTCAAAGCTCTTTATGAATGATGCAGGACATTTTAGTGCAAGTCAAAAAGGGACTTGCAGCATTGTAGGATGCTCTGACAATGGAAGCCCTCTATCCAGTAGGATTTGTGTCATAACTTTGTCTAAAGAATCTAATTCTAATCACAGAAACACTGTCTCTCATAATTTTGTGTGACAGGAAAAGAAATAGAATGTTTCACTCACAAGTTCTGTTTCTGGCTGCTTATAATGACCAATCCCTATTTACATCTAGAGTAATGCCAATGTGCCTTCTCATATAAATCAGACATGAAGCATTCTACTGATTCAGCATGCTAGTAAGAAAAATGTTTATTTCAAATGTGCAAGTAAGCCTTGGGATTCCTATCCTTACATCCTCAAATCTTTTTTCAAAACAAGTTCTGCTGAAATAAATCCCCTATGTGGAAAACTGTCCTACAGCCAGATTTTCCTTGAAAAGTGAACAATTTCAAATCTATTTCTGTCAAATAAAATTCAGATCTTAGAAACCACTGTAACACTTAAAATGAAAATATATCCATTACCTCTCCCACCAGTTTTGGGGGGTTTTGGTTTTGGGGAATTTTTTTTTAGGTTTTTATGGTTGGTTTTTGATAATGTGGGCTCCTCAGTTGCTTTCAGTAAAACAACTTAGAAAGGGTAGTCAGCTAGAGGCATCACTAGGCTGTCTCAGGTTTAATCTCATGATGTTATAATGACCAAAGACCCTTTCCACCCAGAGGTTCCACAGCCAGCCTCCCAAAAGATGGTATTACAGGTCTAAGAAAGATAAAGAGCTAGTTCTTGCTCAGCTGCACTAAGGTGTACCAGGAGTAGCTCCATTCGTGTTAATATACTTGCATCAGTTGACAACTGATGTGAGAAGGAAATAAATATGATTAGAAAAGGCACCAGAATGAGGAACTCAGTTAATGGGGTTCACATTAGTCTCTTGTATAATAGAAAAGTCACCTTAGTTCACAGCCCCTGCTGCTTCATGCAGACTGCCTGACATGGGAATGCTCCTTGCCTTCTTTTGGTCCAGCACCTGCTTCTCTTATCCTGAATCTCTCTCTCATCCTCATTGTGGTTTAAGCCATCCAAAGAATAATTTCTAAAATAATTTGAGAATCAAGCTCAATCAACTGAAAAATATTTGGGGATTTAAAAAACCACTTTAAATTAGATTCAGTTGGGTTGCCTTTCTGTTTTCTGAGCTATTAGAAGTTACTGGTATGGGGCTTGGGGAATCTGAGCAGTGTAAAAGACAGAAATTTGCATTTAAAAATAATAACAGCTAAGATTCTCAGAGGGGTTAGGGAACCCAGATTTAAAGGAAACTATGAAACATTTTGAAGCCTAAGAAATATTACAAGAACTGACAATTCAAAAACTGCACTTTGCTTTTCCAAGAGACTGTGCAAGATTTCCATTTCTTTTCTAAAGGTATTTCTGTGCTTTCCTTGTGTTCTTACTCTGAGACCAAAAGCATGCCTTAACTTAACACCTGAGACTTCCTAAACAGCTAGTTAGAAATGGGAAGTCCTCTTCCACCTCCTCCACATTCCCCATACTCCACCACTTCTTGTGAGGCTGCAGGTGAGTCATTTAGCTTGAGGCCACCCTGTTCAGCAGCAGATAGACATTAAATCAGCCTAAGGCCAGACTGCAGCCTTAGCAACCAGTGGCTGCTCACACTGATAATTTCCAGTAAAGGTTTCTCATACTCTCAAAGCTCTCTTCCCACTGAGAAGTCTGCTGGGCTTTTATACTGCTTTTTTTTCTGGATAGCCTTTATAAAACTCTGAAGTCATTAGCCAAAAGTTTTAGAAGAGCCTTGATCTCTTAGAAATCAGCTGCAGGTCAGCAGTGAGTCTTATTGACTCATCTCTCTCTGTGATATCCTTTTCATAGGCACATATGTGACTGTGGATGCCTAGTGTCAACAGCAATTTATTTTCATGACAAGAAAATATGAAATACCTTGAAAAGGGACCAGCCTGTGTTCGTTTGGATATGATCTTTTCTTTTCAATAACAGTATGGAATTGAAAAAATCAGTCCTGAAGAGATAGCTGCAGAAGCTGTTGCTTGCTGAGACAAAATAACTTCACATACCATCCTGTTTAAAAATGAAATGTGGGTTGGATTTCACCTATAAGTAACAGAAAATAAGTGTCAGAACTCTGTATGTGCAGGGACAGAGGGAGGAGAGATGCATATCGAGCAGAAGACTGGACTTTAAAGTTGAAGAAAAGTTAAATGCTAAAACAGAGCTTTGATTCTTGGATCACTATGTAGGTAAACAGCAAATACAGAAAGGTTTATGTAGTTTCACATCCATCAGTGCCAGATGGCATCAAAGGCTTTGATGAGGCATCACAGTTCCTGCTGTGCCAAGGGTAGGTAGTGATGGCATTAAATTCATTTCCTTTTCTTGGAAACTGGGGAACTCTGATGACTGAGAGACCACATTATCTGCCAGTCTTGCAGGGAGGAAACCAAGAGTGGCAGAGCACCAGTTGCAGACATGAATTTGTTTTTATGCAGTTCTTGTAAATGCAAGGATATTCCTCAGCCTCCCCACTCGATACAGTGGGATCTGTGCACATGTGTGTGGATAATCTCTCAGCTTAATAGGATGGGCTTTCAGCAAAATAGTGCGGTGAACTGAAGAGAGAAAAACTCCTGGGAAGTAAGAAAGTGCTGAGAAGCCTCACTGTTTTCTGTTTGGCCATCTCAAAGGATGCTCTCAGCACTTTTCATTTCATTCTGTATTTTGAATCCCTGAAGACTTCATCAGCACCAAAAAAAAAAAAAGTTCCACTGCTTGTCATGCTTCTTTTTTGCATGAGAGTCTCTGAGGGGTTGAATATCTCTGCAAAGACAAAAGCAGAACTTCTCCTTTGTTAAAAAATGGTCTGGAAAGTTAATACCTTTATCTCCTCACACAGAGTATTCAATATCTCTAAAAGCTTTTAAAATTTATTTTTAAATGGAGCTATACATTGTCAAAGACTGTCCTTCTGGTGAGCGTAAGGCTCTTTTTCTGTTGGTTGAATTTTCCATGCATAACCTTCCTTGCACATAATAAACTCCCCAAGGAAAACAGGTCTCTGCATCTGGAACCTGCAGTGCCATCAGCTAATTGAAGGTTACCCTGTTCTTAAGGGAGAGAATTCCTGCTCTGCTGAGCTGTAGATATTCCCAGTGTGACAAAAGGAGAAAGGGCTGAGCAGGTGAGGTTGTATCATAATATCAGAGAACATATCACATTTGCCATAGGAAAACTGCACCAGCATAAACTCTACAGAATTTAAAAAATACTAAAAATAGGTCTTGTTCTAAATTACTTCAAGTCAAATACAGATAAACGAGGCTGTAGTTGTTTCCCCCAGTCACCTGTGCTTTATCACTGGCTTGGTTAGAGGGAGAAGTCTTCACCTGAGGCAGGAGTCACTGTACCCAAGAGCTGCATCTGAATGTGCATTTCAATTTTATAAAATGTATCTGTGGTTTTTTAAGTGATCACTGAAACCTTACATTACTCTGTGGTACACTGAGGTTTTGCAACTAGTTAGAGGCAGAAGCCAAAAGAGCCAAGTTTCAAGTTTTTCTCCACGTGTTGCAGTCTACAGAAATTTCTCTCTGGGTTTTCAGCAGTGAGAGGTTCACTTAGTTTGGTGTAAGAGGATGGCTCATGACAGGGATTCAGGGAGCATCTGCCCGAAGGGTTCAGACAGACCCAAATACATGCTATGCTCCAAGCTGCCAGAATGAGCTGTCTGGCAGAGCTAGACTGGAGGCTGAGACTAAGATCCATGCTGGCTCTCAGTGGGGTGGAGTGATGTGCTTAGAGTAGCTGCCTGGCTTCTAACCTCCAGCAGTTTCACATCTTGCTGGCCTTTAGGGAAGAAAGAGCTCAGACCAGTCCCTGCAGAGATGTCCCCAGAGAAACTGATTTAAGTCCACCAGGAATTTAAAAAGTTTTTTAGGTACTGATGAAAATCCCTACTAGGTTCCTCTCTCTGCAAATGTAAATACTTCAGTAATCTGTTTCCTAGTGTCTCTCTCTCTCTCTTTCTCAGTCTTTGTTTGCCTTTAAAGTGTGGAATTCCTGTCCAACTCAAGCATATTAAAAAATAAGGAGCTCAGACAATGTAATAAACCAGAGATTGCAGAGGAGGTCATAAGGGACATCATACAGATACCAGTATTATAGCCTGATTAAGCTCTGTTTTAAATAGAATTTAGAATTGCAATATAATATTCAAGAGCAGTATATAAAGTCATACAGGTTTCATATACAGTAGATATCACAGTGTTGCACAGGACTCTGATACCTTTATTGTTATCCTACAAAAAGCCTGTAGTGTGTAGCACTCAGTACTTGCTAACACAAACATGAGATTTAAATGCCCGTTTCTAGGAAGACAGATTAAAAGAATTGAGCCAACTGAATGCAGGTCATTTGTGCCATTCTTGACCACCAAGGTATGAGGCTGAAGTAGAAATACAGATTTCAGCAAGGATGGCCTTTACATTTCTGCCCTCAGGATTTACTCTGGTTGATCCAGAAACACTGAAGACATGGCAAAGTATTTGAGATCAATATTTTAACTGTTATATCAAGTTAGTTAATAACCTAGGTTATAAATTGCCTGCTAAAGATGACTAAAAGATGCTAAGGATTGCTTTTATTTGCAAGTGAAATGTATTTCACTCCTCTCTTTGCCAGCACTGGGGTATCTATGGCCCTCTGCTTCCAGAGGAGAATCACTGGAAGGTAGCTTTTCAGGTCACTGGGCATTTTGCATGGAACTGAAACACCTGCCCTCTCAGGTGGTTGCCTTATAGCTGGGATCTGAACCTACAGTTGCAGTTGTGTAATGAGGACAGAACTTGAGCAGCATGTAACACCAGGCAGAATTACTTTCTGCAGAAAATACTGGGTCATGGTGATCTCTCATCCTGCCCAAAGGACACGTCTCAGCTGAGATTTTTGAAGTCAGAAAGTTTATGGATTTGTTTCTGTGACTCCAAAGTTCTTTATAGCAAATTCAAACAACTGCAAATGTCATTGGTACGTTATGGTTGTCTGTTTGTGTACTAAGCTTAAAGAAATGTATTTCATACAATGTGGGCTTTTCTTTCCAGCGTAATATGAGATTTTTTTTTCTCTGTATTCTTACTTTAGGGAGTTAATCAATGTAAATGTTTGGATCAGATGCTGTATGCATTAGCTAAATTCTCTAGTATTCAGGAGTTATAATTTGACTAGTAACAGAGAACGTCCAGAGGAGACCATTCCTGTCAGGATACATGGTAGAGTCTGTGAAGCTATGGCTCAGGGACAAACATCTAATTATACCTTTCATTTATGTTCAAGGAGACAATTAGAAACAGTGTCTAAAATAGCTCCCCAGGAAGAAGTGGGAAAGCTGGTACTAAGGCCATGCAGTTAGTTGTCGAGAGAATTTAAAGATGTGGTTGGTGGAAAGCCATGAAGGGGGTGCTCTGCATCCCAAGGCTAGAACCCGTTGGAAAGAGATTGTTTTCTGTAGCTGGCAGGCAGGGAGACTATGGACCTGGAGGTAAAAGAAGCAAGGACTAGAAAGGACCAGATTTGTGACAAAAGGATTACTAAGCACTGGAACAGGGTGTCCAGGGAAGTGGTGGAGTCACCAGCCCTGGAGGGATTTGGAAGCTGTGTAGATGTGGTGCTGAGGCACATGGTCTAGTGGCCACCTGTCAGTGCTGGGTTAGTAGCTGGACTCAATGACCTTAAAGACCTTTTCCAACCCAAATGATTCTAT
Organism: Merops nubicus; assembly: GCF_000691845.1. Lineage (NCBI taxonomy): Eukaryota > Metazoa > Chordata > Aves > Coraciiformes > Meropidae > Merops > Merops nubicus. The sequence goes on from NW_008600822.1 coordinate 88,140, forward strand.
GATTCTATCCAGCTCTACAAAGTTTAGTGCATGACTATGACTCTAATCAGAACAAGGCCTTAAAGATAAGTATTTGTGGATGATAGGAAGCTTGCTTTGTCTGGAGGGCACCGCCGCAGACAGCTCAGTACTGTCCCTTGGTGGAAGGCAGCTTTGCACCCCTAAGGCATCCTTGCAGGCCAGGCTGTGTAGAGACAAACAACCAGAGTGGGAAAGGACCTGATGTGGTTTCCACTCAGATTACATGGTAGTGGAGCAAATATATACTTCCTATAGCTTGCGTGTTCAAGCTTGTTCAAACAAATAGCTGGTCCTATTTTATCTTCCTCTAGCTTCCCAAAGGGTTACTGTTTTTCAGTCTGAAGCAGAGAAGTGCATTTCGAAACTGCAGTGGGCACATCTCTGGAATGGTCTGTGTGATGACCTCTTGGTAACTGGATCATTTTTTTGTGGTATTTTCTGCAGACTGCAGCAGGTAGCAAATAGTTTTAGTCAAAGCTTTCAAATACTATAATTTGATGTTCCAGATGGCAGTGTATGATGTTAGTTTGACTTTACTCTTATACTGTTTTATGGTTTGTTTGGTTTTTTTTTAACTAAGTACATAATGTGGAAAAAAAAAACACCATTAATTTATTCAATTTTTTTCTTATTAGACTGTACTATATGCAAAATGTGGAATGAAAAGAATAGCTGGAGATGTTTGTTTTTTTTTACCTGAGATCTATGATTTTCTAATAAACACAATATTCCTTGCTGAAGAAGATACATATTTATTAAAAAGAGCTATTGTTTGCTTTTCAAGATAATGTTTTGGACTTCTGTTTGCTTCTTAAGACTGGAGGAATAATGTATATTTACATTCACTGTATATAAAGCTGCATTATCTTTCATTGCTCTTGCAGACTTTGTAGGGTGTTAGGTTAGGAAATATATTGTAATTAAAAATGAGGAGCTAGCTTTAAAAAATAGTTATTCATTGCTGTGCCTGGGAAAGAAACATTATTTCCTTTGTGACAAAAGAATAATAACCCTGGCAAATGGGTTGCTGCAAAGCTGGGAGAAAAGCTCTGCTAGAGTGGGACTGACAAAGCCGTCTGTGCAGAGCAGGAAGTCCTGTTGTGGAGGTAATAAAAAAGACACTATTTCTGTTCAACTAGTTCCAAACAATCCCTACTTTAAGTGTGCCTTCTGACTTGCTAGGTAAATATGGTGTTAAGGTATTAATGACTCTCTAGTTATTGAAACGACCTTGTTTTTCCCTCAGCATAGACTGTTTGAAATATAAAGTTGTGTTGAACACAAAGTTTTAATATTTCCTGGTTTGGATGGTACAAAAGTATTCAGACATCTTCTGCTTGCTTTGCCTGGCTCTTTTTTTCAGCAGATTGCTATTGTTAGAAGAACATAAATTAATATGTCATTGAGCCTGGACTTTCCCACGTCTTTTCATGTTTGGAGATGGTTGATACTTCTTTCCTGTGAAGAGCTGTCCAGATGGCTTTGATGTCCCATCAACTTCAGTTTCATAAATTATCCTAGCTGAGGAGAACAGAGGTAACTGAACTCATCCCCCTGCACTGTGATCAGGATACAAAGGTTATCACAGAAAACATTTCTTTTGAACACTGAACCCTGTAAAACTCATCTTTTCCCCCATTAACATGGCAATGAGCTTTCCAGTTTTTTAGTAAGAACTGGATCAAAGCTTAAACAACTGCCACAAGGGAGACTAGCAGATAACACAACTCTGCAAGGCACACAAACGTTGTGTCCCTACACACCAGAGCAGACACCTGAAGCAGGACTGTATTCCTGGATCCCTTTTCCCACAGAGATCTACTAAACCTGAGAAGTCAGTGCTGCAGTATGGTCAAATTAGCTTTAAGGGTAGCTGTAATACCAGAAGTGGGCTTGCTGCAGTATTGTGGTGGTATATCAGCTGTAATACCAGTAAAGAGTTGAGTATCTAGCCTTTTTCTCTCAGGTGTATTGCTGCCAGCACCTGAGCTAGTTGGCATTAACCCAGTGCAGGTCTGAGTAGGTTATAGTGCACTTGTGGCTGTGGCAGTGATAGGTGCATCCCACCAGTATAGGCAGAGATGAAATATTCCTGTGTTTACAGAGTAAAATGAGTCTTTGAGGATGACTACCTGGAGCCAACTTTTCAGTAGAACCTCAAGGGAATTGTTTCAATTTGACTTTTGTTTTGTTGACTACTCAGTGTTACCCAATCTTAAGATAGATGTTCCTCTCTTAAGATAGATGAATGGATTTTCCACCAATCATTGCTTTTTTTCCCCTCTTTCTTTTGCAGTGGTTTTCAGCTACTTTTGCAGGGGAGGCAGGAGTACAGATTTGAGTTTTGTTGGCTCCTCTGGCCTCATACAAATGAGACAGATTGCTGGCAAACAGGAGCCAGATTGGATCCTCACTATTTGCTCTCTTTTACATCCTTTTTTTTTTTTTTTTTTTTCTGAAAAGTAAAATATTTAAAAGAGGTGAAGCAGAAAAGCTTATTTCAAAAATAATTAGCTAGAGTCTTTTCAGCCATGTGAAAAGGAACAAATTCTAAACCCCTAAATCTTCAGCAATGAAAGACAAACCAAACAGTAATATGGCCTACCTTGAGAAGACAGGTGCGAAACAAAACATTCAGCTCCAACTCCCACAGTTTCTTCTTTAAGGGGAAAATGCCATGAGATTCCAGACATAATCAGGATTCTGCTTTTTCAGGTTTGGTAATGTGAGACCTGAACAAATGGGAGCTTGCTTTCTGATTATTCACACCTAAGTAATGAAGGGAAAGGTTTCATTTGTATGGAGGATGTAGCACAAAGCTCGCTGTTAACAACTGCCTCTAACTGGGGATTTATTAGTCACCGTTGGAGTTTTAAGAATTTTAAGAGTAAATTGGACTCTGAGTTCAAATGTCTTTATATTTTAGCTCAGTTCCAATTAATTATTTTATTCTCCTTGAAGGGCATCTTAATAACAATTAAGTAGTTTTTATTCCTAGAAGATAAACCAACTTAGGAAATTCTGTATCAGTGAGTCACAAACCTGTTGAAGTGAATCTTACTACTGGGACAATGAAAAACAGTCTTTATGCTGAGTCTTAACAGTCTCTCTTTGCCTGTTTAAGAGACCTTCTATAGTAAAAGTAATTAAACTAGTGATAACAGTTTTTAAAACCAGGTTGCATTAAATGTTAAAATTTCAGACTGTGTTGAGCTTCTGTTTCTGACAGAAGAGAGTTTAATGTAAGATGAATATAAAAGTTAAGAAACTGCTTCCGATAACTGGGAAAGGGCTAGGATGTGAAATTACTTTCCCTTGTTAGTGACCAGGCAATGGTTCAGCTACCTAGAAAGGGGCTGGTTTATCCACTGTGAAAAGAGGGAGCAGAAATATCTCAGCATCGGAAGTGCTGCTTTAGAGGGAAGATTTTTCATTGTCTTAGGCTGAACACCTCTAACTGTATTTTGGACTAGGGAATTTATTTTCTTAGTGCCTTCAACTTTGCTGACAGAGAATATAACACCCTCCTCCTGTTCTACTAAGCGCTCACCATTATTGCAATGTGAATGAAATTTATAACATTCTGAGCACCATAAAGTTAGGCAGGCTGCATCCAAGCCATCCCAAATATTCCTTTTACTTATCACCACAAAACAATGCATGAAAATATAGCTTGCTACAGCTGACATGATGACTGATGGTGGCCCATTCAAAAGGCTGTTCACTTTCTTAAAATGCAAATTTTAAGAAACCTGCAGACAAAACCAGAAAACAGCTAACCAGCAATTGCCCTTGGAAACACATAAGACAGAAGACATTTCATCTTGTTCCTTTATTATATTCAGAGGCATGACTTCTTGGTAATTCACCAGAGCCATCAGTCACTATATGATTCATTAGATGTTAAAAAAACTGTTTGAAGTTGTCATATGTAAGATGACAAATGTGCAAACTAGATATGCAGCTGTGATGAATCTGCAGAAGAGGAACAAAGCAGACTTTTATGTTATTCAGAAAGTTCAGAAAATGCTTTAGAAACTCCCAAAGCACAACACTCCAACACAGGGATGTCCCAGTTTAGCAAAAGCTTTCATATACTGTTTATCACAACAAATCTATCTGTTTAATTATCAAGTAAATGTTCTATAGTAAATTGTCAGACCTTGTGACTAAAGATTAAAATAAAAGCAAAACTTCTGAGTAATCATACTATATGTCTTACTATTCTGCCTGAAATGCTTTGTTTGACCAAGTTTGAAGGGTTTTCCTGACCTCTGCCAAGATTTAAGAAAAACCTCAATATATTATTAAACTATGTTAAAAAAAATAAAAATAAAAAATTCTGTTCTAGTTCTGATTAACCAAACAATAATCTTTCAGACACTGCACAACAGTGGATGATTCTCTAAAATAAAGACAATATTACCTGACAACTCAGAAATGTTCCCTCTTGAAGACTGTCTCTATGTGTGCATGCAGTCTCAATGTAAAGCCATTGTAAGCTGTGCCTTGAAAACTGGTATGTTCTGGGTTCCCATTACTCTTGCTGGAGAGATTTCATTTCAGAAAGTCAAGTGTTTTGATGCTCAGATTCCTCCTTCTAGTTTATGGTTTGAATTTGTTCATATTCAGTTTGTGTGTGAGTTATGTGGTACTGTGAATATTGCAGACTAAGAGGAAAGCTTAAAAAGGTGTGTGAGGAGAAGGAATATATTATAAAATAAATAAACCAAGATGATCCAAAGTTCTACACATTTGAGACCAAAAATTGTGGGACCAAATTAAGGACTGTAAGTTTGGCTATCAGAACCTTTCTCTGATTCCTGATCATGTTAGTTAGTTGAAAACCAAATGTTCTAGCTTGGTATTTTTCACCGTTTGCTACATTTCTATAAGAGATTTGGACTGATGTCAAAGAGTGATCAAAATGATGCTGTTCTAATGATGATCAGCAGCCTTCAGCTCTACATCTAGTCTGTCTTATACTTTTGGCAAGTATGTCAAAGAATATTAGATAATGAACTGGTGCTGTTAGCTCAGTTAACAAAGGTTCAGGTTACATTTGTGTACCAGGTAACACCACTGTTTAGAAATGGGTTTAAAATAGTTGTGAAACAAAGAAAATGGTCAAAGGAAAGTGAAGGGTTCTACATCAGTATATCTCTTTCTTCTAACATGCACATGATCACAGCTATATATATATTTTTTCCACGCAGTCTTTCTGCAGAGCTAAAAGGGTTGTAGATTCATCTGATGTCCACATCATGCTATAAGATTAAAGGAGATGGAGTATAAAGATAAAATACAGGAATGACTTACATGCTCTGTGAAAGCATTTTGTTTCATACCATTGTAAAGAGTCTTTTGATTATGGAATAAGGATCTAATTTCACAAGCCTTTCATGTAAATAATTCAGCTCTAAGAAACCATGCCAGGCCTCTTTCTTTTTGATGCTTTGCAATATGTGCAACAGCACTCCTAACAAAGCAAAACTTCTTGTGCTTTTGAAAGATGCTCACAACTCTCCAAGAATATTTATAACTTGCCAAATAGCCTGAACCTACTCACTGTGGGTACGTTGTTTGAACTTTTAAGTTTCCTAATCAAGATTTGCACATTTCTGAGGAAACAGCTGGGTTGCTTGCACTACTGAAACTTCATAATTCCCTTCTTTGCATCAAGGCAGAGACAAAAAACGGCTTTGAGTTTTCTGGCAGGTAACAGGTCAATTAACATCATGACCTGATGGGTGGGGCTCCTGTCTCAAAGCACCTTTGCTACTTCATGGGGGGGTGTGTGTATAAATATACATATATCTCTATGTAAACACACACACACATATATGTGCCACACTGTTGAGGCACAGATAGAATTGATAGGGTCTAGATAATGAGACTTATGAGGAGTGGCTGAGGGAACTGGTGATGTTTAGCCTTGAGAAAGTGAGGCTCAGTGGAGACCTTCTTGCTCAAGGTGGGAATTAGTCTCTTCTCTCAAGCAACAAGCTATAGGACAAGAGGAAGCAGCCTCAGGTTTTACCAGGGGAGGTTTAGGTTGGATATTAAGAAAAATTTATTCACTGAAATGATTGTATAGCCCTGGACCAGGCTGCCCAGGGAAGGGGTGGAGTCACCATCCTCAGAGGAATTAAAAACTGTGTAAATGTGGTGCTGAGGGACATGGTTTACTGGTGACCTGGCAGTGTTGGATTAATGGTTGAACTTGAAGATCTTGAAGGTCTCTTCCAAACAGAACAATTCTATGCTTAGAAGTAAATTCACTGGTTCTCATGGCTGTCAGATGGGTGCCAAGCAACCTGTTGGCAATCCATGTTCCGTTAAAAGACTATACAAACTGCATCTAAACATGACAAAAAAACTATAGTAAAGAATGGAGGGAGAACTGTATTATGGGAAAGAAAAACAGCTCTCAGAAGAATGTGCTATGTCACCCTGGGATGCCAAGAAAAAGATTTGGGTTCCTCTTCTGACAGGTTATTGTGTACTCTAGGAGGTAAAATTTAATAAAAAAAATAAAAATCTATACTGTGAATAAAGAGCCCAGGAATTTAATACTCAGTGTCCTACAGGAAAGACAAGCCCTTCCTGGAAGCCTGCATTTATATACTGTCCAGAGATGAAATGTTCAGATTTTGATCAGCAACTGAATGCTTTGACACAGCTTTTTTCCGTGATAGCTTTCACAAAAAAAAATGCTTACTGTGAAATAAAACTGTCTAATCTTGAAAGCTGCCTGGAACAGGATGTGCATCCTCCCAGCAGCTCTGGCTTTCGTTGACATGATTCTTTCCATGCTACACACAGGCAAAACAAAGCTAAGAGATGAAAGGATTCACCTTCCCTGTACCTTTTAGTTCAGGTTTGTGTCCTCATTTATCCTCCACGTTTATCCCCTTCCATTATTTGGTTATCGTATAAGGGTTTTTTTGGGTCATTTCTCAGATCAGAATGGGCCAGAGCTTTTGGATAATTTGTAGGCTAGGTGTCTGTGTAGCACAAATGAGTCCTGCAAGCTGTCTCTTTCCACCACATCTCACTCAAGACTGTATGGGTGGCTCCCAGTAACCTGAAGTCAGAAAAAGCTGCTTAAATGATGGGCGATTTAAGCTTCCTGGATTGACTGTGAGCTCAAGGAGAAGAAAAACAGTTTTACAATGTGACACCAATCTTAGTTGGGAGGGAAGTGCAAATCTACAGCTGGCATATATAGCTGTCTCTGAATCACTGGACTCGGGAAAGTTGAGTCAGGAGAACCACGAAAGCCAAAACAGAAGCCCAGACCACAAGTATAGATATAACAGAATAAATACAAAGCTAATGTAAAACCTGTCACCTTCTTCCCTGATGCTTTTCATTAAAACCATCTTGCTTCCTTGTTCACTGGCTTATGAGAAAAGCAAATGATGCTTTGAACCAATGATTTCCCTGTGTGACACTCTGGAGGTTTATTTCCTCTCTTTTATGTTCTCCATCTTGTTGGGAGGGTCCAAGTCAGTCCTCCCCACTCCTCTCACTCTGCTCTTGCACCTGCTGTAACTGATTGCTGTCTCCTCCTTGCTTCTTAGGGATTCCACTTATTTCATGCCCTTTTGTTTCTACTTAATATGGACATTTCTGTGTTGGCATCTAGGTTGTGCCTTAATATACACAGGGAACCATTCTGATTCTGGTAACCATCTGCTCCTGGGTGACAGAATTATCTTAGGAAATTCTCCTTTTGTGTTTTCTCAGGCAGAAGCTTCTTTGTTCTGTTCTCACAGCAGAATTCTTCCAGCAGAATCCTAACACAGTGATCTTCTTTTGATTTGAAATTCTCAGAATTTGAATTTTTTTTTCCCCAGTGCTGTGTAGTTTTGATTTCCATAAGTTAACTTCAGTGAATTCAGTACTTAAAATTCCAGTGAATGTGTTCTCTCTCTTTGTTACATGCATATGAGAAAGCAACTCAGTACAATTTCATGCATAAAAAGGCACAAGTACCAAATTTAAGAGTCTTTTTATTGATCTAAATATTGAGATGTACCTACCTTACAGAAAATATCTTCAGGCCTGTTAACTCTGAGATGGGTACATGCTCAAAAGTGTAACAGATTATCACAACATAATATGGCTGTTAGACAGAACTCTGTTTTAATGATCATGAATGTGACTACCTTGTAATTACATGATATTCTCTACATAGCTAACAAAAATTATTCTGAGCTGATGGGTGACTTATGTACACAATTCGCCTCACACTCTGCAGTGAATCTGGACTGTGTTTTATAGGGCTTGGCACAGGAAAGCTATTAGAAGATCAAGCTAGAATGCCCACAGGGGAAAGAATCTCTCCACAGCTCTGGGGAGAAAGGAAAAGAGCTGGCTCTTGCTGTGGTTCATGCAGCACATGGATGCTGTAATGCTGATCCTTGCTGACTCTAGATAGCATGTTACCTTGTAATCTTCAGGGCTCATTCCATAGGGAACATCACATAAATGTTCTGTGTAATTGAAAAGGAGCGTTTGTTCAAGGTAAAGCCTGGAGAAAATTATCTGATAGCCCCAGTGTGAGGGTCAGGTGCCAGTGTGGCACTGGGGCTGAAGAAACAAGTGAAGCAAGCTCTGCTGTACTCTTGGTTTCCCACGTGGACACTCTTGCCCACTGGGGTAATTCAGTCTGAATTTGTGACACTTGATCAGGAAGCAATATACCAGCTCCATAACAACTTAGCTGCTGAAACAATCTTCCTGTGAGTGCTGCTGCAGGAGCTCTGGTTATATAGAAATTGATCTAAAAACAATGAATTCTGGGGGGAACTGCCTCCAGCCATGTAATGTGACCATAACGAGAGTTGATTAGAATGTGTGCCTGAGGTGAATGAGGCACCATAATGTCAATAATATCCAGACCCTACTGAACTAAGTAACTAATAACCAGAACTGTGAGATGAGCTAAAAGCCTCAGACAGTCTTTTGTTGCCTTATTAGGTGACCTTTGTCCATCTTTCCCCTTGCACTTTCTGGCAAAGAAAGCCATAATATATGTTCTGAGAGCTCTTGTATGGGGAGAGAGGTACACACGGTGATGAAAATGCCTGGAAGTATAAATATTAAACCTGAGTGACTGGCAAAAAATATCTTAAAAACTCAATTTTTGCTTTTATTTTTTTTTAACAAGGGTTTCTAGGCAATATCAAAGCTGGCCTTTGCTTTGCTATGACAGACTGTATAAAGATAAGAGCATCTTTTAAACCCCAGAGTGCTTGTTAGAGTATATCTTGTACACTGGGCCCATATAAAAGACACTGCTCTCTCTCTTCTGTAGTGAAATGTCTTGGTTAAAATGGTGCCATTTATGATGGATGTCAAAACATCTCTACAGGGGAGAGATTTGAACAGGAGCAAGAATATCGTTAGATGCTGTTAGATTATGGTGACCATACTGTAGCATTTCAGTAAACATCCTCTTTAGACCTCTGGCTCTTGAACAATCTGCACATAAGCCAATAGAACAGTTAAAGAAACGTGCAAAAATACTATAGGGCACAAATACTCGGGCCAGGCAGCTGACAGGCCTTTTTGCAAAGTGTCTTATTCATGATCCTGTGTTGTGTCTTGTATCCAGATAATGATGGGATCTGACTTTTTTTTCCTCTCTAGAGAAATGAGGGCCATTGCTGTGGATCCTAACAATGAAATTTGCATTACAACACATGGCCTTTCTAACCTTCTGCTTGCCAAGTTCAAAATTTCTTTGATCGTAATTATGATTAAAAACCTCCTGAGCATACAGCATTTTCTGATGTTAAAAGACTTTATAAGAGAAAAATCTCTTCTTAAAATCTGAAGTCAAACAGCATATAAAGAGAATTAAATACAGAGGATTTCACTTCCTTGCATCTTCCTGTTTGGTGTATTGCTGCAGGACTCATTGCTTGTGATCAAAAGACAAATACAAAGTTCAGACAGCTGCAAATAGGTCATCCTCTCTTGCCCGGCTCTATCAGTATTGTGCAGCTGTAGTTGAGGTTTGCAAGATCTTTAACAAAAGTTCATTTCTCATTCAGAACACAGACAGATTTGTGTTGCTGAATCCTTTTCACATCCACTCACCACACAAAAAGCATGTGCATGTGCTAAATTGAGTTCAGCCCATAGCAACAGTTCTTCTGATAACCTTGGAATGCAGACTGCATGGACAGAGGACACTTTAAGTCTTTAGAAGGAATGCTTATTAAATAGGCCCCTGCTTTTCTAATAAAAGCCCAATTTCACTAAAATACTCTCAGGCATTCTGTTTCAAGTAGCTTCTGCATTTATACAGCCAGGTGCTCATCTTGCTTTTATCTCATCACTTCTTGAACAGTCTCAATTTATGGTTTTGAATTCTTTTTCCTTCTGACTTTTGCCCACCTCTCTTCATAATTGGTCTTGTCTCTTTAGCTGCATGCTTTCCAGCATGAAACCATGAAAACGTAGTTGCCACAGCTACTCAGAATTTGCCATTTCGATAGTTTAATTACAATGTTTCTGGGACTCTATATCCTATCCTTTATCACTCTAATCCAGATTTCATTTTGAGAAGTAGCAGCAGGGCACCATGGACTTGAGGTGAGATTTCACACTTTATCTCTCTCTTTCCTGGCTCTGAAAGGTAGAGCACTGTTGGAGGTGCACAAACAAATATTTGGACTTTTTCTTCCCTTTCCTTAGTACCTGCACTATCCAGCAAAAATCAGATTATTGGTTTCTTGTTCATGTTTTCTAACAAATACAATCCAGGACTTTGGATGTCTGCTGAAAGTATCTTGTTAGTGGGCTTACACGCATTTTGCACAATACTTTGTGCCCTGTCTAAGAATGTGTCTTTGTGTAACAATGGTGATGAAGCAGCTATACAAAGAGAGATTAATGGGCATTAGGTGATATTTGTCTCTGTGTCCTCTCTGTGGCCACATAGCTTAACCACAGGGTTGGCTTGCAAAAGAATCCCAGAGAAAACAGATAAATGCCCTTTCAACAGATTATTATCTATTCTTACCGGTTAGGATAATACAATATAAATAAAATACAGTATCACATAAAACTCCCATGTGATAAAAGGAAGGGAGAAAAATCCCATTAAAGTTGAATGTACATGGAATATTTTCAGAGACTCATTTGCACCTGGTTTCATGGTATCACAGCTGCATATCTTTATCATTATCCTTAACAAAACTGTTCTACATTCAGTTACTATAGCTACAGAAAATATTTACTCTTATTCTTTTAAATTTTACCCTTTTGCATTTTGCCTATCACTGTGTTTCCTCCTTTTTTTTCCCCCCTCTTGATTCACCTCCTTTCTAAGGAAACAAATTGCTATAAGCAGTAAAGCCTTCCTATCTTCCCATACCTTGAAATGCTGTGAGCCATCCTTTAGGAAACCTGTGTGTATCTTTCCTCAGAAATCAGTTATGTCAGCTCTCAGCGAAGCTGGTATTCCTTATCTAAATTACCTTCTAGTTCCACCTGGGGTTTGGCTGCTTGAGGTAAAGAACTAGATCCTTAGCAGATGTAAATCAGCATCCCACTACTGAGTTTAATTATGTATGGTGTCGTCTTATACTAGCTGATGATCCAGCCTGGAATAATAGTATAATAGATGGCTTGTGCTTTTCAAGAAAGGAGGTACTTTTTCTTTTTTTCCCTCACTGGAAGCATCCAGCCTTGTTGCTTACACCTTTTTCTTCAGAAGCAGCATTTCACAGGGGAAATGAGACTCTCCTAAAGCTTATCATTTAACAGAAAAAGAGCTCCTGTGCTACAGGAGAGTTTCTTGCTGAATTAGCCTTCCCTCGTTTAGTGACAGTTGTAAGGCACCAAACTTGTATTCACACAGTGGTGGATCTGATTTAGTAAAAGTCTTTCCACTAACCAGTGCCACTGGGATTTAGCTTGGTCTCTTCTTTTCAAGCCTTGATGAAGACATAATGGCTTGATGAAGAATTACTTAATACTTCTTCCTTAATGTTAAAGAACCACTGTGGATTTGGACATGACTGAATAAAAGGTGGGTTCTGAATCCCTGCTCTGACATAAGGCAAGAGTACCAGTATATTTTATGTGATTTATGTGCTAATTAGATACTTTTTCTCATTAGCCAGTCTGAGACTTGAACTGCCTTTTCCAGGAAAGAGTAAAAAGCTTCCCCAACTTCTGTGCAAAATATACCTGTTTTAGTTGCTAAATCTGATATATACACATAGAAACTGACACTCAAAAGCATGCAAACTACGGGAAAGTTAACATCAATTTACTAACAAAAGATGTGTGTGATTCTTAAGCTGAGAAGATAAAAAAAGGAAAAATTCAAAAAAAAAATTAATTGCAGCCCTTACATGTTAGAGGAAGGGCATTTGTCACAGCAACATAGATGACATAAAAAATTATCAGCTAAAATAGAAAATTTGTTTTAGGGTTAGAGATGGCAATTACAGAAAAAAGTTATAGTCCTGATAAAAATATAAATATAGACAAATGTAAAGCTTTTTTTTCTTATAACGCAGTTCATGGAAAATGCATTAAAGGAAAGAGAATTTTGTTTGCCTCCCATGCAAGTACAGAGTTGATCTGTCAAAGCCTTAAGCCAGTTCCTAATGTTGTTTATACACGTTGGGTTACAGTGATGACTGAAAAGTGATTAAAACATAGAGTGCAATGAGGGAGTACTTAGATTGGCATCTCTCTGTAATGAAGTGAAAGCTGTGCTCCTGTTCTCTCCAGGCAATGCATGCCATGAAATACATGTATTCTGTATACTGGGGTCACATTTAAACATAATTGTTATAGACTGTAGACTGAATAATGGGCTAGATTCTGCAAACTAGTCTGGTTATGTGCAAATTCAATGTGACACAGTCTAAATATGACACATATAATTAAAGGTCATAGCAGCATTTCCTAGTTTCAGGGAGAGATTTTTTTTCACCCTATCTCAGCTACTTTGATGCTTTTGAGGGAAAATTTTATCTAGGAGAATGATCACATCATTTTAAAAACTGCTTTTCATATTCACATTTAGTGAGAAATATTCACTAAAAAAAGAGTATAGACAGCAACTTAGTGACTTCAGGGAGGCTGTTTTCATTAATAAGATTGCACCCTGTAAATATGAATTCTAGAATTAGGCCTGTCTGGCTTTTTTTTTTTTTTCCTAAATGCACAGTCCTGCCCATAGTGACATTCAGCATTTGCTTTGATCCAGGTTTATTAAGTTTATCCTACACAGCTACATCATTATTGTTGGGGCTGAAGACAGGAGATGGTGAATGCTAAACTGTACAACACAGCTGAATTTTGAAGACAGGGAGTGTGTTTTAGGTAGATGTTCTCTCAGAGAATCTTTGTTGTTCACTTAGTGTATTCATGGGGAGAGTGTGTGTGGCTAGATGGATCTGGAAGGTGCCTGCTGAGCTCTGGGTGAATACAGAGTTCTGTGCTCTGAGTGTGTAATGAATGCAGGAATTGTGAGTTGTGAAAACTGTTCCTTCCACATGGTAGAGAGAATTCAGTATCATGAAGTTATTGCAGACAACAGTGGTTATGCGAACCATGCTTTCTGAGGCAGAAGAAGCTTTTATGGAAGAATTATTCAAATGCCTACCTTTGCAGGTGTTGGAGACAGCTGAACATACCAAACTCATTCAGCAGAGGGTCCTGAACATGCTCACTGTAGCCAGATCCTTTGCAAAATTTTTACCCTCACATTACAGGCTGACACAGCATTCCACTGTCTGTCTATGGTATGAGACATAAGGAAAACATAACCTAAGCAAGAGCTCCAATGGAAGATAAATGTCTAAAGTAACAGTGAATGAAAGCAGCTTTCTGAAAACAAAAAGCCCCTTATGTAAGCTTATGAGAGTGGAAGAGAAAAGAAATGCTATCTAGGGTTTTACCCATCAAGAAAAGTGCCTGAAAACCAGGCTGGCAGGTTTTCTGCTGCTTATCTGAGACCTAAGTAGTCAGCCCATCCTGATCTTGAGGAATAAGGTTTCTCTGCAGCTGGCTCAGAAGGTGTTTATTGAATTTCTGAGTGTGAATTACTTAACATTTTAGCTGTGCAGCAGAACTTGGAAGGGAAGTTGCTAATGGCTGGGTTAAGGGACTGTATCATGCTTCTCTGATATTCAACCTTAGTCAAATGTTTCCAAAATAAAAACATAAGTATTTCTGCCTCCTGCTAAGGAACAAAGTTACTGCAAACTGCCATGCATCTCTTTTGGGTTCTTAAACATGCTGCTAAGTTGGGGATCAAGAGCTTTGAAGTAAAAAACAGAAAGATAAAGAAAATAAATTAAAAAAAAAAAAAAGACAAAAAAAAAAACCTAGAATTTGCTTCTAAGTTTACTCACAAGGTCATCTCTATGTTTAAGTACTTTGCTAAACTAACTTCTGCTCTTAGGGCTCTGGTAAGGACTGCCTCATATTTTATATATGAATTCTGAAATCCCTCATCAAAGCTGTAATGTAAACATCAGTAATTATTTTTAATGTTATGGCTGAAGATAGCAGTCAGCTGCTGGATCCCTTTCCTCTAACAGGTGCAGGCTATGAGGCTGCCCTTGTTCTGAAAAGTTTATGGTCTAATTATTAGTTGAAAGCAGCCTGAGGATCAACAACCACACATCTACATATACACGTATTTTTCTCCTCAGTTCCCCAAAGAGATACCAAATCTGTACTTCATTTAAAGCCACATTTAAAGAAAATAAGATGTAGTAAATAAAGCTGAGTCTAAGGGGAGAAAAATGTGTGAGTAAGATTTCCCAAGCTGCATGGAAAGTAGAGGATTAGGAAGAAATATAATTGAAAAGCTATTATTTTACTAAGCAGAATCTGTTCACATAAGTTGAACGATAATCAATGAGAGTAAAATAAGTGCTTTCTTGTAAAATTGTATCTTTAGTAAACATAGGCTTAGAAAAATAACATCAAAATCCCAAAAGAGTCATGTAGATAGATGCTAGGAAATTTGATAGCTTCTAGGACAATGCTTTCAATGTGCTTCATCCTATATGATCAAGTCTGTGAAGTGACAGCAAAATATTAGTAAATAAGATCAGGATTTACAATAAACATGCAGGATTTTTTAACTATGGTATAATATAAAAATCTTTGTGTTGTTTCACTTTCATACATAAAACCCCAAGAAATTCAAGTAATTTCATGTAAAAGGTTAAAGTGACATTCTGCCATCTTGGTGATTTGCCAAAGCTGCAGTTAAAATTTGCAGTCTACAGAGCAGAGTGTTTTCAGATGTGTGAGGCAGACCCAGTCTGTACAAGGCTTCTCAGTCAAAGCAAACCCACCTGGTAACTTGTGTTTCAGGTTCACATCTGCCATGGCTCTGTGGCTCCTGCACCTCTGTTTCTCTCCAGTACTCCATCATTCTCAGAGTATAGCCTTCCCCACTCCTTATGACTTCTACAGGCCATATAAAAATCAAATACAGGATAAAAAGAGATACAGAATTTTTCTGCATAAGGTGATGGGTACTTTCTTTTATAGCAACCACAAAACCACCCAAATGCCAAGCAGTAAGGTCTTTGCTCTGATTATATGGCAGAACTATGCCAGCACTGTATATGAGAAGATAAAATTCTTGGGTATGTAATGAACATAAACAACTATAGCTATTGGATTGCAGATACAAAATATCACAAGAAAATTTCCCATCCTCCAGAAAACTATTAACAAAACTTGATCCTGTTGCTTTGACTTAGTACTGGGCCGTTATGAAGTTTTGCTGCCTGCCTCGGGTTTTGGGAACAGGCTCTCATCATTTTGGGAACATACCTAGAAAAACACAAAGATAATCTAAGTTCCTGCTATGTGGCTTGGTAACCAATAGATGATGCGAGAGGTGAAGAAGATGTGGGCTCTTTTTCCTTATGGAACTCTGCAGCTATTTGTCTGTGGCCCACCAGGAAAACCCTTTCTTTTAAAAGTGTACTTTCACAGGAATTTCTGTCGTCCCCATCCTGCATTAATATTCAGGATCTGCACTCATAATCCATTGCTAAGCAACACTTAACAAAATTGATCTTGCATTTAGCAAGCTCTGGAGCTTGAATAATACATTATTTCCTCTTTCTACTTATAATTAGTGAAAACCTTTTGTTGCCTTTTGAATGTCACAATATTAAAACTTTTTACTTTAAATACAGATTTTTATTGTTGAGAAAGTCCATTTGGATTAAGGGTCAGAAGTGAACCTTAGTGCTGTTTAATGCTAAAAGTAAATAAATTACAAAAATTTTTCAACCCTTGAAGAATGTGGAAAAACTTAAAACCTGAAAGGAATGTGATACAGAGCAGCCATATCCTGGTTTGCATTCAGATACATTGAGGGCAATACCTTGTCAGCTTCTCTGTGTGTATCTTAAGCATCTCTGTCACTGTTTATTTATCTTCTGTATTAAGATCACACGTCTGTGTACATTTATATGCTGAATACAGGAGTTTCTGGTTCCCTTACATGAATTTTATGTACATAGGAAATAACCTTACCTCTGTGGAGTTTTCTGAATGGCTGCTGGGGATGGAATTCCATGCCTTGAAGTTGCTAGAAATTACCTGGTTTGTCTCCTAGCCCATTTCTCTGCCACTGCAGGATAGCTCCCCTGAGTACATTCACCAATGCTTTAATCATCCTCTTCTTAAGAGTCTCAAGCAATGTGTCCTTTGGGAGTTCACTGCACAGTCTATTAGATCTTGGTGCTAGACAGTACTTATTTATATTCATCTTATATTTATTAAGCCAGAGTCCTTCCTGTCTCTGTCCTTCCCCAGACCATGCTACAGCAGTGCAAGAGAGAATGCAGAGGGTACTTTTCCTGTGATTACTGAAGACTGGGTGTTGGGATAATTACGTGTGCTACCACCATTGTGCCTTTCTTCACTTCTCTGGAATTACTACAAGTCTTAGAACTCTAAAAATTGGTCCCTAGAGAATATGAACCGATTAATTCCAATTATCTCACATTTCTTTCTACAAGACATTTTTCTAAACTAAAGGTGAAATATAAATTTACTTCAAAATTCCTGACAGGATGCAGACAAAGTGTTCATTTGTTGACATCTGTGAATGATTTTGCTTACACTCTGTTAGTCTTCCTCAAAGAATGTAGTACTGATGTTGTAGCACCTATGATACGAGGAGCTTCAGTCAAAGGCTCTTCAAGAATCTGAAATTTGCATTTAGGAAGTGCACAAGCTGTTTAAATGAGTAGAGAATATAAGCTATGCACCATTTTCCCAAGGGACTTTTAAAAACAAAATTGAACAATATATTCCATGTTTTTGTCTTGGGGATTTTTTTTTTATTTGTCTTCATCAGTGTAAAACCTCATGTTGTGACATACCTGTATTTCATTATCCTGATCCCTCCCAGCTTTAAACGAGTTTCTCTGAAATTCTCTGAAATTCTTTTACAGCTTCTGTGAGAAAACTAAAATATGTAATCTTTATTGAATAAAAATGAATATTGAAATTAAAACCATGAGCATAAACTTTAAATGTTCAGTGGGGAGAAATTTAGGCCCAGGATAAGACTGAAATAAATTTTTGGAAGGTATCTGAGTCTCAATATCTTTATCTCACCAGAAATTTTGCTCATTCTTTATATTTTATCCCATTTTATTCCTTCTCTGTATTTAAAAGGCTGAAAGTTGTGGTTTTTTTCTGTGACAACACACAGTTTGGTGCTCTGAGGGCAGTGCACCTCTGTTACAAACATCTCACCTCCTGAAAGGGTGGCTCATAATTTTTTAAAGAGGGAGGAATTTGCATTTTATCTATGCAATTCATTAATCAGTGCTTTCCCAAATGACCTTAAATAACAATTTGCTTTTTCTGAGTTGTACTTCATATGCTTCCCTGTCACTGTGTAAACATCTGGTCTTAATTATCCACTCTTTGTATTTAACAGAGAACAAAACAGTTTGCATTCACCCCTAATATAGAAAACAGAACTATCACGGTAAGACAGAAAGAGTCAGGTTTTGGTGCCCTTATGTCCTTCTCTCTGGGATTTAGAGAAGTCTCAAGTGAGAGCTATTTGATAAATCTGGGTCCCAAGCCATACTGCTGGTTTTACACCTTCTTTTTTGTGACTTTTTAGCTCCATGTCTCTGATCACTACAGCTTTTGTTTTTGAACATCCAGGCAACAGGTTTTCGGTTTTCTTTTGAATAAAATGTCAGCAGGTGATGGTCTATGTTTTGCTAAAGCTATTTTTTAATTCTGATGTGAAGTCTGGAAGCAATTCCAGTCTGACTAAGCAGGTTCTTTGCTCTTTTGACACTTTCTCCCAGCAACCCTTTGGACTATGAATGATGAGAAATATATGTCAGGAGTCTGAAGCCACGTCTGAAATAAATGGCTTTAAATCACACATGCTACAAGCCTATTGAACTTATAGGTATTTACATATCTAGAAAAATAAATAGAGGCACAGTATTATCTATTTAATTGTAGTAGTTTGCAGGAAAGCTGCTGAAGGGAACAGAGAATAACGTAGCTATTATGTAGTTGTTTCTAGTCGTTGGTGTTAAATCCTTCTGTTGGAGAGGGCAGCAGCAGACAGGCAATTCTTCTTATGGGACATCAGCATGACAGTGACTGTCTCCTAATGTGCTCTTTCACTCAGTGTGGTCTCTTGCTGGCCTAGGTGACAATTTTTAATAGCTCATGCTTCATTTGAGGACAGACTTCAGATCTTTTCTTAGCCTTTTCAATGTCTAAAGTCACCTTTGTGTATATCTTCACACATTTTTCTATGAAGCCTTGTGGGATCGCTATCTTTGCCCCTTTAATGATTTAATAATCTCATTAAGAAAAGTATATGGGCCAGGAACATGCAGACCTGACTTGTGCTAATAGTATTAATTTCTTTCTTCAGGGGGATATCAGCTCTAGTTTGGGCACTTGCAGTTTTCACTTCATCTGAGGTCAGATGGGTTGGTTTTGTGAACTGGATTTAGAAAAACAAGCATATAATCAAGCTCTGCACTTCTGTCAAACACCCCTGAGTGTGTGCATGCAATCAGGAGTCCTGTGCTTGTAGATGAGGAAAAAATAATCTTCTCAACAGGTTATTTGCCAGATCTTCTGGCAATGGCAAGAAGTTGTCTATACTGAGTTTGATTTGACTTTAGGATTCCAAAGTAAACCTTTGACTGAGGTGTAAAATTATTTTTCTACCTGAGTATATTGCTTTTTGGTTTCTGCAGACATAATGGCCTCCAGAGTAAGAAACCTGACTGGTCTTTGAAAAAAAAATATGTGATTGCTGGCAGTGCTGGGTTAACAGTTGGACTTGATGATATCAAAGTTCTGTTCCAACCAGAACAATTCTATGATTCTGTGATACCTGGAAAGTCAAATTCCATCTCCATTATAACTTTCAGGTTTCAAAAGTTATATTAACCACAAATACCCTTTTGCAGTTAATTAATTCAAGAAATCCTCATACAGTTTGTTTGTGTGTTGGAGGAATGTATGTATGGTGTCATTGGATTATCCTCCTGGCTCTACTCTATTAGCTCCTCTCACCATCTTATTTATTATTTATACTGCATGGATTCTACTTAATTTTATTTGTAGGGTCTCTTAGTTAGGTAGCTCTCATTACATCCAAGCCTGACTAAATTTTTTGTATTGATTCTGTGGTTTTGGCCTTGATGAAAAACTTAATATCTTTTGTGTTGTAAAAGAAATGGCTAGTTTTTCTACCAAAAAAAAACCCTCGGGAAGGATGGAAAAAGACATCTTCTCTGGAAGAACTGTTGAATTTACAAGAATAATGAATCAAAAGCACAGGGTAAGGATGACTTCAAGAAGTCATCTAATCAATCTGCAAAGGGTCTCAGAAGTCCCCTTTTCTGCTTATATTTTTGTCTCCCTCCCTACAGACCCTTTTCAGAGCATAGGAATGCATTAAAAAAAAAAGTTTTACTGTTTCAAGAACTTCTGTCCCTTGGTAAAAACAACTTCCAGTTTATGCCATTAGTTCCTCTGAGTCTAATCATAAGGGAAAGGTTCTACTTTTTCCCATCTCAAGGGAATAATTCCCTTGGGATAAAGCGATGAGCACTGCATCTTATTGTTTTTCATCTTGTCTGTTCTTCAAATCTCTGCCTTAAAGTGAGAGGAACATTCCTAGGTGTTTCTGAAATACTTCCTCTCTCCCCTGCAAGACACTCACATATTATTCTTTCTTATTTTGGATTCTCTACTTTTCCAGTAACTTGGCATCATCAAGAGTGGGAATCAAACAATAGGTTTATTTTCCCTTGGAACAAATGTAATCTGTAGCTTTTCTCAATTACATGTCCCTGTAGATTTTATTAACTCTCTTAAGAGAATGTGTGAGCTTCCCACCAAGGCACAGTCACTATTTTATTTCATTTTTTCAAAAACTATTTGATTTTATTTTAATGTTACTTCATTTTATTTATCTTTCTCATAATACTATTTTTCACATTCCATTGTCTTGTGCCACAAAATCCAACTTAAAATTAATACACCTCAGTTCCCCTGAGGCAGATAGTCCATCCTCTGCTGCAGGGTTGTGCACTGCTCCTATGGAGAATTTTTCCAAACTGCTAACAATACTGTTGCTGCTTTTGATGCAACACAGGCTCTTGTTGAGCATGTGAAATCATGTAAGCCCTTGCCAGTATTGCTTTTTTTTCCAGGCATTGGCAAAAATTTTGGCTCAAATATTTGCCCTACTTTTTTGTGTGGACTTTTAGGCTAAAAAATGGGTAGATTTAGGTTAGACATTGGGAATAAGTTCTTCAGTATGAGGGCGATAGATCCCTAGAATAGGTTGCCAAGACAGCTGGTGGAGGCCCCATCCCTGGGTACATTCAAGATCAGGCTGGATGAAGCTTTGGGTAGCTTGATCTAGTTTGAGGTGTTCCTGCTTATTGCAGGGGGGTTTGGACTAGATGACCTTTGGAGGTCCCTTGCAGCCCAGACATTCTATGATTCTGTGATTCTATGACTTTGACATTTAGTTCTATATTTAGTCCTGGCCCCATATGTACTTTCTTAAAATATTAGCAGATTATTTCTACTCCCTATGGATTCAAAGCCCTGCCCACCTTCCATAAATTTCATTGTAGCATGAACTTTGCTTGGCAGATTCTGACTGCTTTATCTGGGGTAAATCCTGTGTCTTCTACAGTTTCTCTGCCAGACCTTTGTTTCCACTTGTGAGTTAGTGTCCTCCCTTGGTGGTTTTGTTTCTTCCCGCTCCCCTTGGAACTGCAAGACCTTGTGCTGCATTAGAACATGGACAAATTCTTCTATTCTTTTTGTACTCTGCGTTTAAAAAAGTAACACTCGTCTTTCATTTCTATGCAGAGTGAAGTACTACTTAGATTCCTTTAATACAGTTTCAAATTTGGCCAGAGTTAACTGAAAACACGTCAAGCACTTCAGAATCACTTACTGTGAGAAATAGGGCTGCTGTCTGTCTGCCTGCCTTTCTGCCAGTCTCCATGCCTGCTGACACTGGGGGAAGTTTTGCATCCTCCACATTTCTAGAGACAGTCATTGTGCATAAGGCATTTTCTTCCATTATAATTCCTGCCCTTAAGCATCTTACCAGGGTTTGAGGGTTCTTTTTCTTTGTTTTTATAATCCTGTTATCACAGACAGTTCAGTGCTTAAAGCAGAGGAATACATTCAGAATTCTTTTCAAATTTTTGTCCATTTTTTGATTGCCACATGATCCTGCACAGAATACTGTCCCTGGTGCAATGCAAGACCCTACTTCAAGTACACGTGACTGAACTGATTGTTTAGAGCAGCATGACTGTGTAGCTGGATCAAGGTCTGCTCCAGCTGTGCTTGAGTGATGGCTGTGCTGGGGTAGATACAGTGATATAGACTTGTAGCAGATCTAAGCTCATGCCAAAATTTTTGTCAGTCACCTTCAGTATCCCAAGGCCTGAAGCTGACTCTGAGAATCAGATGTTCAGAACCCTCTTGCCACACCTGGGGCACATGGTCCACGTTCCTCAAATTTCTTACAGCTACCCTGGGTGCTAGCAGACACTGATGCTGACTCTATCTTGCACCTTTTACTTCTCCTCTAGCTATTGCCACACCTAACAACTCTCTTCCCTCCCTATCCAAACTCTCCATCTTAAGCACACTGACTTCAGAGTTTCAGTGGTTGTGTAAAATAACTTTTGGTTTTCTACATGGGTCCAAGTTATTGGCAAAAAGAATCATCAACTTCCCTAGAGACCTTAAGCTTCACGCCTAAAATGTAGTGGCAGGGAGAAAGAAAATTGTTACAGAGTATTGCATTCTAGCACATTCTTAATGCTGTCCCCCATAGGAAAACACTGAAGCCACAAAGACTGAGAAGGGTTTATGACTGTGAAAACTGTTACAGCTCCTCTGTGGCTCATGTTTATTGTCCTCATCTATAGACATCAATACTTTTGTTTTATTTTCTTTAATGAAAAGGGCTTAGTGAGAGCCAGAAGATTGTTTGGTACAATAAATCCCCAGTTCTTATTGTTTTCACAGCACTCAGCAAATTCAAATCTGATGTTAACCATATGTAACTGGGCTGATGCCAAGCCTGGCCTCTGAAGCTGCAAGATGTTTTGGAATCTTTGTCCATCAGGCAGCCCTGCTTCCCAACTGGCTCCATAATCTCCAGGAAAGCTGCTGCATTTGTAAGGATCTTAGTATGTGTTTACATGAGCAAGAGAAAAGGGGGATGGGAATAGTGAAGTAAGTGAAAGAATAAAGGAAAGAATGGAAGAAATTATCATAAAGAAGCATAAAGAGCTCAAAATGTGAAGACTTCATAAGATCATGTTAGGAAGAAAAGAAAAAACAAAGTAGCAAAAAGGGGGGAAAATGAGAAAGTTTAAAACAAAGAAAAGGATAACATGGGGAAAGAGAAAGCACATTTGAGACTTCTTCAGCATTTACATGAATACAAGTTTAATTTTTGTAGTTCATCCATTAATGATGCTCCATCTTCCATGCAAATTTAAATTCTGAAATTTGGCTGTTAACTGGTGTATTACTGTTTGGTGCTGTGGTGTCTCCTGGCTGTTCAAAACAGGATCTTGCTGTGGTAAATATTGAATGAGCCCATTTGATATTCCATAAATTAATCTCCAAATCTTTGTTTCTGTTCATATCCTATGGAGGGGGTTTAAGGTAACTCTCCAAGACTGTTTGACAGCAGCAAAACTTCAGGTGATACATTCCAGGCTGAAGTGAGCCACAAAAATTCACACCAGTGTCATCCCAGCAAAGTGTGAAGTCTGAGGACAAATTTAATTCTAATGACCTTTTCCATCTGAAAATGAAGGCTGCACTGGCAGAGTTAACTCTGGCATTAAATGGTGTGAGCTCTTCACTGCAATATTTATGTTAACCAATTTTTGTGATGCAATTCCTAGTAAAAGTTCCAGTAGTAATAAAAGCCACTATAAAATAAGGTGGCCATTTTACAAGATACTTCATGAAATACCATAAAATTACTTTTGTCATGATCACCATACCCACTAGAAAGATAAGAGAGCAAAACCATTTGTCAAATATGCAGAGATTATCTTCCCATTAAAGACTTAGTCTTTAAATTGATGAATGTTCTCACGTGACCTGAATAGACCTATTCGTGTGGGTAGAGTTATTTTTTTATGTCAGCCTGCAGGTCCTCAGGACAGTAATCACAAGGCCTAGTTTTTACCTTGTGTGCTTCTGTTTTTTTCTGGAGTCAATAATATCCTTCAGAAAACAACCCACAGTGGCTAGGATAGGTTTCTGCTCCAAGGCATCACTCAGGAGGACTTGTTTCTTTCCACTTATGACAGGGGAAATTGGGGATTAGTCTCGGAAGGCAAAAGTTAAACATCATGACTACCTGCCTCGATCTCATCTTGGAATGTAACCTTGTATTTGATTATATGTTTTATGTGGACACAAGTCTTTTCAATTTTAACTGTATTTTTCTCTTTTCTAAGACACCTGTGGGCAGAATAGCTTTGTAAGGTGGGAAAAACTTGGTCCTGAAATCCACCTCCAAGAGTCACTTTATTTATTAATTGTTTTTACTGTTGTTTTTCTTGAGTTGCTTTGTTTCCTATACCTCTCTACCATGCACTGTGTACAGCTTTTACTTTGCCCAGGACTTGCCTATATTTCACTTCACTTTAATCTGGGATATTACAACTAATATGTGATAGCAAATATATTGCAGAACATGTTGTAAGATCTTCCCAGGTCAATGGATGTTTTCTTTTACACTCAAATCACTGACTTTGGGGTTAAGTGCTTCAGAAGGCCAAGAACACAGGGGGTTGCACCAACTGCAATGTTTCCAAAGTAGTTGATGCCACTTTGCCATCTAGAAATGCATAATTTTCCTTGCAACACTTCTGCTTGCAAGCATTCAGCGAATTCTTGCAAAATTCCAGGCACTGCTGGAATAAAATACTCAGAGAAGTCTTACATAGAGAAGAGGCCAGGAGCAGAGGTGAATAAAAAGGTCAAATCAGAACATGTATATTTAGTATTTTCAAAGAAGGAGAATTGCAGTCTGCTGTAAAATGGACAAATGTCTCAGGAACTTTCTATAAGCCAACAATCACTTATTGCACAGGTTAAACCAGGTTTTTCTTCACAATTGCCCAGCAGACCTAACAAAGCTGAATCTGCAGTTCTGAGAATCACAGGAGGAAATAAAACCCCTGTCTATTAAAAGGCTACAACAGTATGTGGAAGATACAAAGGGATGTTAAATAAAGGTCTGTCCCATTGCATGTACTTTTTTAGTGATATATTTTGAAACCCAGTTAAATTACAAGAATTGAATTTTCCTAATCCAGTAGTAAAAGACTCTGGTACACAGTAAAGTATAGAAATACATTTTAAACATATGTTACTGTAAAGATTTTCTTTCCTGAGTGAATGTTTTTTAAAAAAATGAAGTCGGTAGAATTGTGCCTCATGAGAGGAGGGGAAAAACCATCAATAAAAGTCCACAGAAGAGTTTCAAGGTTCTACTACAAAGGCTGCAGCCACTGCCTCAAGAACTATGGAAGCAATCAAGAAGGTGAAAAAGTGAGGTTTGCTGCCAAGTATAACTGGGGTGAATAAAACCCTTTACATGACAACACTTAAAGTGCCATTGCTGCTGACTTTACCCTGCTGGCTACACAGCTGCTGGCTACTGGCTGTGACGTGAGACGAGTTCAGTGTAGCTTTGGGGAAGACAGGAGTGGCTGATTTGGCTCTCCGGGCATTCTTGGTCTGGTCTTGGGGGAAGTTAACGTGCTTCAGTTGTGTTGCCCGCAGGACTGGTGCTGAAGGCTTTCTCTACAAACTGGGAGTCCCAAAGTGCCCTATTAAGCCAAGTCTAACATTCCTCTTCATGGGGAGTTTAGCTGGAGCTGAAATCAGGCCCTTGATTCTTTTGTGGGAAACACTTTCTGCACCAAAAGGTTCTGCTTTGAGAATGAACCTGGACAGGCTACAGCATGGAGAAGCTGGCAGGGCATGGTTGTAATTACAACTTTTGATCAAATGATTTATACGGCTCAACTCAACTATCAAATAATATCCAAAATCAATACTATGCCACTTTTTTTTTTTTTCTACAGCTTCCAAGCATGACAGAAATGTTTTCTAACTCTGCAGTAGTTCATCTAACTTTGAACAAAAGAGATTTTTACATCCAAAATACCAAAGAGTTGAATCATCCACTCCAGAAAGATTTCTAATATTC
Organism: Merops nubicus; assembly: GCF_000691845.1. Taxonomy (NCBI): domain Eukaryota; kingdom Metazoa; phylum Chordata; class Aves; order Coraciiformes; family Meropidae; genus Merops; species Merops nubicus. The sequence goes on from NW_008600822.1 coordinate 113,977, forward strand.
TATTTTGGGGGCAGAATTAGAGGCAATTTATAGCACTGTCCAAAGATACAAACCATCCAACAAGGGTGTTTCAATTCTAGTCATGGATGATAAACAGTGTGGAGGTGAAACGCTGCAGCTGCTGAGTGATAGAGATTGCTATCAGGATTAAAAGGAAGCCTGTGTTTTACCGGATCAAGAAAGATTAGTTATGTTTTCAATACGGGATTACAAAGTAATTAAATAAATGAAGACACATTTCTGACACAAATGCTACAAGTTAGAATGTAATTACTCACTTCATATACAATCTTTCTGTGATTTCTCATTCAGGACTTTGACTGGGGAGCATATCAGCCAGCTCCATACTAAGTGAAGTCAACCGTACTGGAGTGGCTGAAGGACAGAGTCTGCCGTGCTGGGCTAAAAAGTGTGCTTTACAGGGGTGAGCTAACTGCTGCTATGAATTTATAATGGGTTAGAACTTCCATATTTTGGTGGAAACAAAGTTCTGCTGCTCTTTACCAGCCTGGCCTGGCCATTCATGATTTCAAGAAATAGTCAAGGGAGGATTAAATTGGTCTGACCTCCAGTGGGATCAAAAAAGTATTAATTATGCAGAACTGGTAAGCAATGATGTGGTTCCTTGTGCATAAAAATTCCCCAATAATGTGCCAGGTAACCTGTTTTGTGTATGACAGTGATGAAACGCAGCAAAATCCAGAGTGAAATACGTGAGTCAAATGGAACTGTATGTAGCTGAATGACAACAGATTTCTGTAAGCTCACTGGGGAAATCTCTTAACCATGAGATTTAAGAAGGTGCAAGATCTTTAATGTCTGTGCAGGGAAAACAAATTCTCTGTTGTTAAAAGCCTATAAGAAAAGGCCCATATGGAATAAAACTGCACAGAACTCTGTTGATCTCAGTAAGAAAGGAAGAAGATTGTGTTCACCTTGCCAGGTGGAAGTTACATAAACCTTATCTGCCACTGAGACTACCAGCTTTATGGGACAATCTTTGCACGACAGAGAGATCCTAGAGACAAATACTTACCCTAGACCACTATCAGAAAAATGGTACAGTCCAGTATAGGAGGGAAGGTGGAGCAAGGTGTATCCTTGGATATAGATTTACATCCAAGCCTGCAGAGCTTTGACTTGGATTTCTTCTGTATGTTTCTTCTATTTGGTTACATTTTGCCTTCTTGCAGACATGTGGCTTTCATTGGATTCTACTCACACCAAGGGGAGAATGAAATGCTGGATACTTATGTGCATTATATGCTTGTTCTCTGCTATTAAAATTAATAAAACCTCACGATTTTTTTTCAGTCTTAGAGGCTTTTTATTGTGGTCATGTGGTATTTAGGAATTGTATTTAAAATCACATCTAGGAATAGAACTGTATACCGAGTTCAGTGCTCAGATATAGCATTAAAAAATGAATAGACCTGATCCTTTTCTGTGTTACTGAAGAAAAGTCTGATGTCTGTCTGGAAAAAGTGGAATTAACCCTGTTGGTGGTTTTCTTGGAGAGAAAAGGCAGTGTTTACAAGACAGTTTAATGGACCATATTTGAAATCTGTCATATAGAAGAGTACTCACAGTTGTATTTAAAATGGATGGTCAGGAAAGATGTCCTCATTTCTGGGTACCATATTAGCAGGGGATGAGTTCCCTTCCATCCAGGTGCAGAGAATGACATCCTCAGTGAGTTCCTTCCCGGCGTATTTTAAAAATTAATTGTGGATGCGAAATTTCCCTCTTCCCTCTCCCTTGAAATGCTCAGAAGTATGAGGAGGAAGAGTGCTTTCTTCAGTCTTTGGGGACAGACACGGCAACAATCACTGACATCCCAATACAGGAAAGCTCCCAGCCCTCTTTCCCACCTCCTCAGTTGACATTGGAGAACTTTATCCTGTCTTGTTTGAGGTCTCCTTCTTTCACCCCAGTTCCTAGACCAGCATATACATCTCATCTGTCTCCTTCTCATTTTTCAAAATGGAAGATGCCCTTCCCCTAGAACCTTCTGGTGTCTTGGGCAGACTGCACTTCATTATCTGGTGTGGGAGCAGAAACCTCTTCACAGTGTGGGATCTCTACAACTACCTGAATGGAAGCAGGGGTTGGTTTCTTCTTCCAAAGAACAAGTGAGAGGAAATGGCCTCAAGCTGTGCCAGGGGAGGTTTCAGTTGGATATTATGAAAATTTTCTTCCCTGAAAGAGTTATGTGTAGCCCTGGGACAGGCTGCCCAGGGAAATGGTGGAGTCCCCAGCCCTGGAGGGATATAAAAGCAGTGTGCATGTGGTGCTGGGGGACATGGCTTAGTGGTGACCTGGCAGTGTTGGATTAACGGTTGGATTTGATGGTCTTAAATGTCTTTTCCAGCCAAAACGATTCCATGATTCTATGTTGACCAAGGAAGAGGAGCTGTTTGTGAAAAGAAATTAGGAAACTTAGAATGACTTCTGCACCTTCGTAGATTGCAAAACCATTGACTCAGCACAGCCACATCCCACCCAGGGCTTACAACAGCTTGTTTCAAACCACTCGTTGGGCTTTGAAACGGTTTTGAAGTCCAGTTTCACGGCTCCGTAACTCTGCAGACCGCGGCAGCACTGTAGACTTCATTGCCGAGCTCTCAGAAGAGGCTTTTCCCACAGAGAGCCTCCCAGCCGCCCGCTGTGTCCCCCCGAGGTCCGAGGGACCGTTGGAGGTGACCGTTAGGGGTGACCGTTGGGGGTGACCGTTGG